>NC_072766.1:36796709-37032156 GCF_022539595.1 Amphiprion ocellaris | reverse complement strand
CACGTTTTTACAACATGTTTGAAAAATCGCATTTTTTTTCGACATAGTATAGTAAGGCGTTTTTTTTTGCGCCAAAATTCATGATGATTTTTTTTTTCAAAGAAAACCTTTCTGGAGTGTTTTTCACGGCCTCCTTTACATTATTTCATCATATGGCACGTTTTTACAACATGTTGAAAAATCGCATTTTTTTTTCGACATAGTATAGTAAGGCGTTTTTTTGCGCCAAAATTCATGATGATTTTTTTTTTCAAAGAAAACCTTTCTGGAGTGTTTTTCACGGCCTCCTTTACATTATTTCATCATATGGCACTTTTTTACAACATGTTTGAAAAATTGCATTTTTTTTTCGACATAGTATAGTAAGGCGTTTTTTTGCGCCAAAATTCATGATGATTTTTTTTTCAAAGAAAACCTTTCTGGAGTGTTTTTTCACGGCCTCCTTTACATTATTTCATCATATGGCACGTTTTTACAACATGTTTGAAAAATCGCATTTTTTTTTCGACATAGTATAGTAAGGCGTTTTTTTTGCGCCAAAATTCATGATGATTTTTTTTTCAAAGAAAACCTTTCTGGAGTGTTTTTCACGGCCTCCTTTACATTATTTCATCATATGGCACGTTTTTACAACATGTTTGAAAAATCGCATTTTTTTTCGACATAGTATAGTAAGGCGTTTTTTTGCGCCAAAATTCATGATGATTTTTTTTTCAAAGAAAACCTTTCTGGAGTGTTTTTCACTGCCTCCTTTACATTATTTCATCATATGGCACGTTTTTACAACATGTTTGAAAAATCGCATTTTTTTTCGACATAGTATAGTAAGGCGTTTTTTTGCGCCAAAATTCATGATGATTTTTTTTCAAAGAAAACCTTTCTGGAGTGTTTTTCACGGCCTCCTTTACATTATTTCATCATATGGCACGTTTTTACAACATGTTTGAAAAATCGCATTTTTTTTCGACATAGTATAGTAAGGCGTTTTTTTGCGCCAAAATTCATGATGATTTTTTTTTCAAAGAAAACCTTTCTGGAGTGTTTTTCACGGCCTCCTTTACATTATTTCATCATATGGCACGTTTTTACAACATGTTTGAAAAATCGCATTTTTTTTCGACATAGTATAGTAAGGCGTTTTTTTGCGCCAAAATTCATGATGATTTTTCTTTCAAAGAAAACCTTTCTGGAGTGTTTTTCACGGCCTCCTTTACATTATTTCATCATATGGCACGTTTTTACAACATGTTGAAAAATTGCATTTTTTTTTCGACATATTATACTATGGCGTTTTTTTTGCGCCAAAATTCATGATGATTTTTCTTTCAAAGAAACCCTGTCTGGAGTGTTTTTCACGGCCTCCCTTACATTATTTCATCATATGGCACGTTTTTACAACATGTTGAAAAATCGCATTTTTTTTTCGACATAGTATCGTAAGGCGTTTTTTTGCGCCAAAATTCATGATGATTTTTTTTTCAAAGAAAACCTTTCTGGAGTGTTTTTCACGGCCTCCTTTACATTATTTCATCATATGGCACGTTTTTACAACATGTTGAAAAATTGCATTTTTTTTTCGACATAGTATACTATGGCGTTTTTTTTTTTTGCGCCAAAATTCATGATGATTTTTCTTTCAAAGAAACCCTGTCTGGAGTGTTTTTCACGGCCTCCTTTACATTATTTCATCATATGGCAGGTTTTTACAACATGTTGAAAAATTGCATTTTTTTTTCGACATATTATACTATGGCGTTTTTTTTGCGCCAAAATTCATGATGATTTTTCTTTCAAAGAAACCCTGTCTGGAGTGTTTTTCACGGCCTCCCTTACATTATTTCATCATATGGCACGTTTTTACAACATGTTGAAAAATCGCATTTTTTTTTCGACATAGTATAGTAAGGCGTTTTTTTGCGCCAAAATTCATGATGATTTTTTTTCAAAGAACACCTTACCACAGTGCTTTTCATGGCCTCCTTTACATTATTTCATCATATGGCACGTTTTTACATGTTGAAAAATTGCATTTTTTTTCGACATAGTATACTCTGACATTTTTTTGCGCCAAACTTAATGATGATTTTTTTTCAAAGAAAACCTTTCTGGAGTGTTTTTCACAGCCTCCCTTACATTATTTCATCATATGGCACGTTTTTACAACATGTTGAAAAATCACATTTTTTTTCGACATAGTATAGTAAGGCGTTTTTTTGCGCCAAAATTCATGATGATTTTTTTTTCAAAGAAAACCTTTCTGGAGTGTTTTTCACGGCCTCCTTTACATTATTTCATCATATGGCACGTTTTTACAACATGTTGAAAAATTGCATTTTTTTTTCGACATAGTATACTATGGCGTTTTTTTTTTTGCGCCAAAATTCATGATGATTTTTCTTTCAAAGAAACCCTGTCTGGAGTGTTTTTCACGGCCTCCCTTACATTATTTCATCATATGGCACGTTTTTACAACATGTTGAAAAATCGCATTTTTTTTTCGACATAGTATAGTAAGGCGTTTTTTTGCGCCAAAATTCATGATGATTTTTTTTTCAAAGAAAACCTTTCTGGAGTGTTTTTCACGGCCTCCTTTACATTATTTCATCATATGGCAGGTTTTTACAACATGTTGAAAAATTGCATTTTTTTTTCGACATAGTATACTATGGCGTTTTTTTTGCGCCAAAATTCATGATGATTTTTCTTTCAAAGAAACCCTGTCTGGGGTGTTTTTCACGGCCTCCCTTACATTATTTCATCATATGGCACGTTTTTACAACATGTTGAAAAATCGCATTTTTTTTCGACATAGTATAGTAAGGCGTTTTTTTGCGCCAAAATTCATGATGATTTTTTTTTCAAAGAAAACCTTTCTGGAGTGTTTTTCACGGCCTCCTTTACATTATTTCATCATATGGCAGGTTTTTACAACATGTTGAAAAATTGCATTTTTTTTTCGACATAGTATACTATGGCGTTTTTTTTTTGCGCCAAAATTCATGATGATTTTTCTTTCAAAGAAACCCTGTCTGGAGTGTTTTTCACGGCCTCCCTTACATTATTTCATCATATGGCACGTTTTTACAACATGTTGAAAAATCGCATTTTTTTTCGACATAGTATAGTAAGGCGTTTTTTTGCGCCAAAATTCATGATGATTTTTTTTTCAAAGAAAACCTTTCTGGAGTGTTTTTCACAGCCTCCTTTACATTATTTCATCATATGGCACGTTTTTACAACATGTTGAAAAATTGCATTTTTTCTTCGACATAGTATACTATGGCGTTTTTTTTGCGCCAAAATTCATGATGATTTTTCTTTCAAAGAAACCCTGTCTGGAGTGTTTTTCACGGCCTCCCTTACATTATTTCATCATATGGCACGTTTTTACAACATGTTGAAAAATCGCATTTTTTTTTCGACATAGTATAGTAAGGCGTTTTTTTGCGCCAAAATTCATGATGATTTTTTTTTCAAAGAACACCTTACCACAGTGCTTTTCATGGCCTCCTTTACATTATTTCATCATATGGCACGTTTTTACATGTTGAAAAATTGCATTTTTTTTTCGACATAGTATACTATGGCGTTTTTTTTTTGCGCCAAACTTAATGATGATTTTTTTTCAAAGAAAACCTTTCTGGAGTGTTTTTCACAGCCTCCCTTACATTATTTCATCATATGGCACGTTTTTACAACATGTTGAAAAATCGCATTTTTTTTTCGACATAGTATAGTAAGGCGTTTTTTTGCGCCAAAATTCATGATGATTTTTTTTTCAAAGAAAACCTTTCTGGAGTGTTTTTCACGGCCTCCTTTACATTATTTCATCATATGGCACGTTTTTACAACATGTTGAAAAATTGCATTTTTTTTTCGACATAGTATACTATGGCGTTTTTTTTTTTGCGCCAAAATTCATGATGATTTTTCTTTCAAAGAAACCCTGTCTGGAGTGTTTTTCACGGCCTCCTTTACATTATTTCATCATATGGCAGGTTTTTACAACATGTTGAAAAATTGCATTTTTTTTTTCGACATATTATACTATGGCGTTTTTTTTGCGCCAAAATTCATGATGATTTTTCTTTCAAAGAAACCCTGTCTGGAGTGTTTTTCACGGCCTCCCTTACATTATTTCATCATATGGCACGTTTTTACAACATGTTGAAAAATCGCATTTTTTTTTCGACATAGTATAGTAAGGCGTTTTTTTGCGCCAAAATTCATGATGATTTTTTTTTTCAAAGAAAACCTTTCTGGAGTGTTTTTCACGGCCTCCTTTACATTATTTCATCATATGGCACGTTTTTACAACATGTTGAAAAATTGCATTTTTTTTTCGACATAGTATACTATGGCGTTTTTTTTTTTGCGCCAAAATTCATGATGATTTTTCTTTCAAAGAAACCCTGTCTGGAGTGTTTTTCACGGCCTCCTTTACATTATTTCATCATATGGCAGGTTTTTACAACATGTTGAAAAATTGCATTTTTTTTTCGACATATTATACTATGGCGTTTTTTTTGCGCCAAAATTCATGATGATTTTTCTTTCAAAGAAACCCTGTCTGGAGTGTTTTTCACGGCCTCCCTTACATTATTTCATCATATGGCACGTTTTTACAACATGTTGAAAAATCGCATTTTTTTTTCGACATAGTATAGTAAGGCGTTTTTTTGCGCCAAAATTCATGATGATTTTTTTTCAAAGAACACCTTACCACAGTGCTTTTCATGGCCTCCTTTACATTATTTCATCATATGGCACGTTTTTACATGTTGAAAAATTGCATTTTTTTTTCGACATAGTATACTCTGACATTTTTTTGCGCCAAACTTAATGATGATTTTTTTTTCAAAGAAAACCTTTCTGGAGTGTTTTTCACAGCCTCCCTTACATTATTTCATCATATGGCACGTTTTTACAACATGTTGAAAAATCGCATTTTTTTTTCGACATAGTATAGTAAGGCGTTTTTTTGCGCCAAAATTCATGATGATTTTTTTTTCAAAGAAAACCTTTCTGGAGTGTTTTTCACGGCCTCCTTTACATTATTTCATCATATGGCACGTTTTTACAACATGTTGAAAAATTGCATTTTTTTTTCGACATAGTATACTCTGACGTTTTTTTTTTTGCGCCAAAATTCATGATGATTTTTCTTTCAAAGAAACCCTGTCTGGAGTGTTTTTCACGGCCTCCCTTACATTATTTCATCATATGGCACGTTTTTACAACATGTTGAAAAATCGCATTTTTTTTTCGACATAGTATAGTAAGGCGTTTTTTTGCGCCAAAATTCATGATGATTTTTTTTTCAAAGAAAACCTTTCTGGAGTGTTTTTCACGGCCTCCTTTACATTATTTCATCATATGGCAGGTTTTTACAACATGTTGAAAAATTGCATTTTTTTTTCGACATAGTATACTATGGCGTTTTTTTTGCGCCAAAATTCATGATGATTTTTCTTTCAAAGAAACCCTGTCTGGGGTGTTTTTCACGGCCTCCCTTACATTATTTCATCATATGGCACGTTTTTACAACATGTTGAAAAATCGCATTTTTTTTCGACATAGTATAGTAAGGCGTTTTTTTGCGCCAAAATTCATGATGATTTTTTTTTCAAAGAAAACCTTTCTGGAGTGTTTTTCACGGCCTCCTTTACATTATTTCATCATATGGCACGTTTTTACAACATGTTGAAAAATTGCATTTTTTTTTCGACATAGTATACTATGGCGTTTTTTTTTTGCGCCAAAATTCATGATGATTTTTCTTTCAAAGAAACCCTGTCTGGAGTGTTTTTCACGGCCTCCCTTACATTATTTCATCATATGGCACGTTTTTACAACATGTTGAAAAATCGCATTTTTTTTCGACATAGTATAGTAAGGCGTTTTTTTTGCGCCAAAATTCATGATGATTTTTTTTTCAAAGAAAACCTTTCTGGAGTGTTTTTCACAGCCTCCTTTACATTATTTCATCATATGGCACGTTTTTACAACATGTTGAAAAATTGCATTTTTTCTTCGACATAGTATACTATGGCGTTTTTTTTTGCGCCAAAATTCATGATGATTTTTCTTTCAAAGAAACCCTGTCTGGAGTGTTTTTCACGGCCTCCCTTACATTATTTCATCATATGGCACGTTTTTACAACATGTTGAAAAATCGCATTTTTTTTTCGACATAGTATAGTAAGGCGTTTTTTTGCGCCAAAATTCATGATGATTTTTTTTTCAAAGAAAACCTTTCTGGAGTGTTTTTCACGGCCTCCTTTACATTATTTCATCATATGGCAGGTTTTTACAACATGTTGAAAAATTGCATTTTTTTTTCGACATAGTATACTATGGCGTTTTTTTTTGCGCCAAAATTCATGATGATTTTTCTTTCAAAGAAACCCTGTCTGGGGTGTTTTTCACGGCCTCCCTTACATTATTTCATCATATGGCACGTTTTTACAACATGTTGAAAAATCGCATTTTTTTTTCGACATAGTATAGTAAGGCGTTTTTTTGCGCCAAAATTCATGATGATTTTTTTTTCAAAGAAAACCTTTCTGGAGTGTTTTTCACGGCCTCCTTTACATTATTTCATCATATGGCACATTTTTACAACATGTTGAAAAATCGCATTTTTTTTCGACATAGTATACTATGGCGTTTTTTGCGCCAAAATTCATGATACATGCTATACTATTACATTTTTAGAGCAACATGCTATACCATGACTCACAAATAAACTCCACCAACTCCTGGGGTTCACTGCTCACATTATATTATATTCACATTATATCTGACTCTGAAGCTGAACATAAAGTTCATTAAAACCTGCACCAATCAGGAAATTATCATTTATTACCAACCAGCTGTCAGAGTCCTTCAGTGTCTGTTGGTCCAATCAGCCGAAGGACTGAATTACTGAACTGAAAACTGATTAAAACAAGACAACGGACAATAAAACTGTCTGTGGAAAATGTGCTGCTGCTCCACCGATAAATACCAACAAAGTAAAACAAACTTGGTGGAAGTGTTGCTTTTCGTGATTTTTTAATAAATAGCAAATATGAGGCTTTTATTTTTCTGGAAATCAAAGGAAACGTTGCTTATCCATAGTTTCGCTAACTGAACTTTAGCTGCACTTTCACCATGTTCTGATAGATCATTTTTTAAAAATATTAAAATAGCTGCACTTCCTTTGTATATTTGGTTGTTTCTTGTGTTGCTGCTGTTTCACTGAAATTATATTTTAATAATATCACTTTAAATACAGATAATTGAAAAGAAAAAAAACTGGCTCTGAAGTACTCAATGAACTGATACGTCATCTAGTGTTAAACAGAATAAGAATTCTTAATAATATAAAATGTAACTGACTGAGCTGTATTAATTAAATCAAGATATTTCAAATTGAAAGATTTCCGTCAATTAAACCTTAAATTCATTTACTTAAGAAAACCATTCTTAAATGTTTTACCTTAAAATGACCTACATTTAAAAAAAAAAAAAAATATATATATATATATATATATATATATATAGGTGCAAAGTAAACGTTTCACACTCAAGATGAATCACTGATGAACATTTAATTGTATTAAATAAATTATTATGAGGAAACAGATATCCACTTCTAATATTTGTATCAAATATGTTTATGTCTATAAAATGTACTGGACATCAATAAAAATGTCTGCATAGTGAAATATATGAAGTCCATCTGCATTTATACATCATATTCATGTTTAAATAACGGGAACTGCAGCCTACGTTCAGTCAAGTTAGCGGAATTACGAATAAACAACGTTTCCAGGTATCTCTTGCAAAATAAAAGCCGTAATTTGTTTTACGGAAAAATTATGTGATTTCAAAAATGTGATTTTGAAAATTAAATCAAACTGTAATACGCGTTAGCTAGCTGCTCCACTTGCTCTGAATATTTTTGTTCTCGTCTATGTCAAGCCCAAACGAAAAATGAATCCATATTCTGGCTACATTACCAACAGCAGCATCCCTGGAGTGACCGGAAAGGTTAGCCGACCTAGCGGAAGTGCTAATGAGGTCTGCTCTGGCACGGATTATTACCGTCACACATGTAGCTTTGAAAATAAATCTTCTACAAGACACAGAGCTGTAGCTCCATTTCAGTGTGAGCTCTAATGTTTCTCTGTGTGACTGTGTCTGACTTCCTCGAATAAAATCCTCCTGTTCACTGGGAGCTGCAGCTACCAGGGATATGAATATCTATGTATGGGTCGGATGACTGGGAGCAGGAGAGCAGTGATTGGTCAGACTGAGAGCCGGAGAGCAGTGATTGGTCAGACTGTCCCGCCCACATTTACGGCTTCCGCTGTTTACCGACGCTACTGCTAACAACGTCAGCATTTAAAAGTGAAGATAAACTCTACAGGTAAGTCATTTTTGTAACTAGTTGTACTCTTCTCCACATCTGGACAACATCACATATAAAGCAGTAAAGTTACTGTAAGTCAACATCAGACTATAACCTCTCATATTAACATGTTCTAACATCGTGTTTTAAAGTTGTTCTGTAAATCTGAGATTACGTTTCCTCATTTAGTGTTAACGCTGATGCTAAATCAGGTTAGTCGGTGTCATAAACTAGTTAACTGTTAGCTGCAGCTAAGTGTCCTGCAGGTCACAGCTGATCAATCATAACGGATCGATAACTGCTGTTTTAATTATCAGCTGATATAAATAAATCTACGTTAATGTTCCTCCACAGAACTGTTACTGATGAGTGTTAATCTCTCAGTTCAGTTCTGAGTTAACATCTCTGTTCTTTGCTTCAGTTTTTTTTCTCTACAACAGTGTATGGTGAGATAACTGTGGAGCTCATATTAATGCTAATGATACATTAGAATAAAATAGAATAAACTTTATTGTCCATCTAAGGCAATAAAATGGTCTTTAGCCTCAACCAGGAAAAGAAACATTTCCATAAGATTAAAAAAAATAGCCCAAAATACAACACTCTATTGTTTTCTATTCATATTCTGCTGTGTTCACTCAGATATTTAATGTTCCTGCAGTTGGAATGAAAGAACCTTGGAGATCTTTTCCTCACTGTTAGCGTATTTTCCTTCCAGCCTTGGTCTGGATCATTGGGAACATCCGGTCTGATGGATGAGAGCTACAGAGAACATGAACATCCAGCTGTGGTTGTCTGAAGAGTCTTCTCTCCTTCATCACTGTGAGGAAGAGCAGCACTGATGTCCTCCTCATCCTTCCAGGAATAACAATAATGCTGCAGATTCAGCTCCTCTCTTCAGAATACAACTTGTCTTGTGACTGTTCAGTTTTTACATTTCACTGTCAGCAACACATTATATATATTTCATCCATTTATTTCATGTGTTTACACACCTTTACAGTTCACAATAGTTAAATAATGTAGTTTTTAAATGTGCAATAAAGGTAATAATGAAGCTCTTGACCTGAATGTGTTGATGGCTTAATGCTGCATATCTGCTATAAATAACATGGACTTTTTAGATTGTATTTCTGCTCCAACAGCAGAGATGAAGTTAAAGGTGATAAATGGAACCTGTGAACACTAAGAACAGAGAATAATAAACTGCTGAGAGTTGGTCTGAGCTTCCATCAGTGAAAGTTAAACAGGAAGTGGTTCACTGAGGATGTCGTCCATTCAGTCTCCTTCTTCACATCCAGATGAGGTTTTCCTTCTGTTGGCTTCACTCAGAAGATCCTCACAGTGAACATAAGACACCTGAGATGAAGAGAGACGTCACAGTATCAGCATCAACAACAGAGGTTCATTTTAAAGTATTCCTGGAAAGATTTCCCCTGTCATATATAGTTTTCCATATATAGTTTGAAAGACAGAAAGGCCTGTAGTCACTTTAGCTTTAGAGGAGAGGATTTTATTTTCCAGCTTATCTGTGCTGTAATTTAAATGTAATAACTGTAGTGTTCATCATTACTTTGGTCATATTCTGGGAGGTTATTTTTCTAATCTTCACTAAGATGTACTACAACATGTGAATCAGTCATTAAACAACGTCAACGACTAGAGAGTAGATTTACTGTTTTCTCCAGTTAAACTTCAGAGACTTAGCAGATATTCAGGACTACTGACAACACAGAACCTCAGGCAATTTCATGTTCTCCATGGAAACTCACACTTTTATCCATGTGCTAACATAATTGCACAAGGGTTTTCTAATCATCAATGAGCCTTTCAACACCATTAGCTAACACAATGTAGCATTAGAACACAGGAGTGATGGTTGCTGGAAATGTTCCTCTGTACCTCTATGGAGATATTCCATTAAAAATCAGCTGTTTCCAGCTAGAATAGTCATTTACCACATTAACAATGTCTACACTGGATTTCTGATTCATTCAATGTTATCTTCATTAAAAAATAACTGCTTTTCTTTCAAAAATAAGGACATTTCTAAGTGATCCCAAACTTTTGAACGGTAGTGTACATACTCCTTATTAATAATTTGCTGTAATGTTTACAAAGGCAGCAAAGTAACCAAAGAATTATTCAGTTTTGCAAGATTTTGAGTGTGAAATAAACGCTGAAAAGTCTCCAAACTAACCCAATAATAAGTCTGTAATGAAAAAAACCTTGAATATGATGAACTGAGTGACAGTCGGCTTTAAAAGAAGGATTTATGAATCGGGGTTTGCACTGTTTACTTAACTGGTTATGGAATGGTGCCAGAAAATTATAGACTTATGTTGTTATGAAAAACTTCCTGCTGCTTTGGGAATACCTGCAATTTAGAGATTTTCTGTATTTTGTATACTTTGAGCTGCGCTCTGTGTGAAAGTTTTTATTTATCGCGGTGCTGCAGAACAATATAGAACACGAGTTCCTACATAGTGCAGGTTTCACATTTTTCCCCACAATGTCGCTTCAAAAGCTGCAGCTGCTCCTGTTAGCGGCACAGCAGCGCTCCATTAAAGCATCAAAAGGATGTACTTATCTTTACTGCCACGTAGCCTTTCACCCGTTGACCCTTAAGGTCAATGTTGCAACTGTATATAAATCCAGTTTAACTATTCAACGTAGTCAAATGCAATGCTGATTATCTATTACGTCCATACATGTCCTTAGCCTATTTTGGTCTACTTTCTATTCCGACCGGAGAAAAAAAATGGAATTAAAGAGCACCAGATAATTTTTACAAACCGTGTGGTGATGATCCGACATGTTCCTGTCACAATAAGCTGCATATTTTAGATTTCTTTTAGGATTACATGGCCATTACATCATATATGACAGTCATTTTTCTTTTTTGTATTCATCTGAGAAGACAGACATGCAGACACTGGATACCCTCCAGCAACCATTAACTAGAGCACATTTTCTCCCTTCAAGAATGTTCTAGTACCAGCCTGTAATGCCTGTCATACCTGGTCAAATTTGAGCTTCCGTAACTGCATGACATTTTTACATCCTGAACCCACATGTCTAATGGCCCATTTACAGGGATTAGAAGTACAATAATTATTATCTTACTGGAAATCATGTTGTGTCAACAGCTATTGTTTTAAATGGACTGTATAAATAATGGTGCCTTGCCTTGACTTTCTATTTCTGTTGAGGTGATTTAGGGAAACAAACATTTTGCATTGGTGCAAAAAGCAGAATCTTCTTGCAGCTTCCTAAGAAGCTTTTTACACAAACAGTTTTAAATGTTTGATTTTCAGTTCGATTGAAAGTAAACACAGAAATTAGCAGCCTGGAACAGCCATTTTGCTAAATACATTAAGGATCTCCACCCGAGACGATTTACTGATTAGAGTAATTACCCGACATTAGGTCAGCAGCATATCCATCCATGCACGCTAGTTTGTTTAGTGTTCAATGTGTACTTGTGCAGGACAGGTAGTAGCAAATGAGGCCTCCAGCACATAAAATTACTGCATACTTGTTGTAGTAGCTTTTAATTACTTTATGGAAGGCCGGCCATTTGGTCTGCTTGGACTTTTCCTCCAGTTTATCTGGACTGTGAAACATCAACTTCAGGATAATTAGCAAATCTTTAAATTGTTGTAGTTACACATTTGGAATTCAACTAAACTACAACTGTGACTACCACAACTACCACTACTACGACTACAACTATGACTATCACAACTACTACTACTACTACTACTATGACTGCAACAACTACTACTATGACTATAATGACTCTTATTACTATTAGTCCTACTACTATTACGACTATTACAACTACTACCAAGACTACCACTACGACTAATACTACTACTACTACTACTATTACAGTTACGACTATTATGACTGCTACTATGACTACTACTACTGTTACTAATACTACTACTAGTATGAGTACTACCAAGACTACCACTATGACTAATACTACTACAATTACAATTAGACTATCACGGCTATTAAGAATATGACTAATACAATTATGACTACTACGAATACTAGGATTACAACTACTACTACCATCACCAAACAAACAACAACAAAATTCACTTTTATAGTACTCAAACCAATAACACCAACTGATATTGTCTTTCAGTTCTTAACAACTTCAACCCTTAATCGTGTTAAGTACAGACAACTGTGCAGACAAGTGTGGTAACTCAAACAAAATATCATTCAGTTGATGCAAACCATTTCAAGATGCACAAAATATCACGAAAGAAAAACAAAATTCACTTATAGTACACAGACCAACAACACCGACTGATGTTGGTTTTAAATTCACCAGCAAATGTGCCTCAGCTTCCATGTTTTTTTTTTTTTTTTTTACCAGTATAACTTCAGTTCACACGTAAATATTTCTGATAATGAGATTTCAAAACTGATATTTTCATTAATGCCTCATTTAACCGAATATCTAGCACTTGTAAAATGTTGATATTCTCCTGTATTGTTATGGAAATGAAAGTCTTCATGCTGTGGTCACAGTGAGTTTCCAGATAAATGGTCCCAACTATAGTCAACAACTCTGCACTCCAGTGAACTTAAACTTGTATTAATAAATGCCAGAAGCAGACAGTGGTTGTGATGATAAAAGGTTTAGAGTTTCCTTTCCAAAGTTCAGGACCAGCCTTGAATAGATGTAATAATCTAATTTTACAAGAATGCTACGTGGTTAAACACCATGTTCCACTAATGTTCAGACAGTTATAGTCTCTTCTGTCCAGTCATGACTTCGGTGCGTTCCACCAAATTAACACGTTTAATAACTGAGGCACTCGTTCCCCTGCGTTCACCTCAACACTCCTGCAGATCTGCAAATCACTCCACCAGACTTCTCCTGCAATATCAAATACATTTGTGTTTATATTATCTGATTCTTGTTCTGAGATGGAGATTCTTGCATCACAACACAAATGTTATTCTAAAATAGATGGTTAAATTTGCATTAATTATTTAAAGAGATGCTAATGAGATAAATCTGTTTAGAAATGGTGAAGATACAGAGGATGTTTAAAGCTGCATGTATTTTGGTCTGCAGCTAAACTGAGCTGTCTGTCACCATCCTGTTATAGATTCTAACATGTTAGCAAACAGTTATCTACATTAGCATCCATTTAGAGTCGTGTTTCTCTCCACCTGATGATGGAAGTTGAGTATTTACTCTCCTTTTAGCTCTTATTTGATATCAGTTTGACTGATGGGCTCACGGCTCCTGATAAGTTGGTTATTCGACCAGTTTAAGAACAGATATTTGGTAAAAGGAAACTTCTTGACAATATGCTCAGTTTTGTTAAATGGGGCAGTGATGCAGTGGAACGTAGTGTTAGCTCAACGACAACGCAGAAGTATCATCTGTGTGTTGTTCATGGCCATGACAACCTACTACAGCTGAGGAATTGTTGAGGTGTACAGCTTGGCCAATTTATGTGACACACTTCATCTATTCTGTTCTTGAATTATGACTCCATCAAGGAACACAGCGGAGTTATGCCACGATCGGTGTACGTTTGTCCTTCCATCTGTTAATCTGTCCATTAGCAACATTACTCTAAAACAGATTTCGATGACATTGTCAGGGAAGGTCAGAAATGACACAAAGACCAAGTGATTGGATTTTGGCAGTGATGCGGCTTATAGTCTGGATCTGCATATTTGTTAAAGATTTCTGTATCATTGTAAGATAGCGACATGACATCACTGTAACCATGACAGTGAACACTACGACAGCTGTATGAGGATTTGTTACATTTGCTGGTTGAACACCAATGCCAGGAGTTGTTCTCTTTTTTAAATTTTTACTGTACAGTGTTTTTATGTCCTAGATTATGATTTTACCACTGTGTTAGCGTAGGTGAGTGACATAAGTACTTATGTACATATGTGAGTTAACTGTTGACTTAACTGCATTGACATAAATTTAACTTTTTATCCTGATATAATTTTGATCTATATCACCAAGCCCTAACCTGTTTACCTTGATCAGTAAGGTAAAATGGTTCAATTCCAAATAAAACTTAATTCTCTGAGCCTTTATTAAAAATACATTATCTAAAAATCATTAATAACTATGGAGTACATCTACCAATATGCTTTTTTAAAAATTATTGTGGTAGATCTTTCAGCTGTATCGCTCAGTCTTACTACTACTGATAAAAAAACTGGCAGTAAGGTTGAGTCATGGAGCCTCATCCAGTTGTCTGAATTCACCACATCCCAATGGAAATGTCGTCCTTGAGTGATGGTATGTGTTTGCTGATACAATTTGAGAAACATCACCACCGAAACAAAAGGCAGCAAAGCCTTGAATGTCCCTGCTGATGTAACATAAAACCTCCCTTGAGTTGCCTTTAGCAACTACCAACATACACAAACCAAATTACCCTTAAATTTAACAGAAAATGACAAAACATTAAGGTTCAATCAAATGTATTTTGTTTTTAATTTGATAATGGTTTAATAAATACATAACGAGGTGTATTAGCTGTGAAGCTGTGACATACAGGACTGTATTAAATGTCTCTTTGTGTATTTTATTGCCCCAGAAATCACATTAAAGTTGACTGATTGCTAGTGGAGATCCTGTTTATGGCCCACTTCTATTATTATTCTTCCATTCTGCCGCTCTGCACTGACTGATTGACTGACCAGTTGATGAAGTGGCTGGCGCACAAACACACACACACAAACACACAGACACACACACTTTCCCTCCATTGTCTGGATGCCAAGCTGATGTGTAACGGTCGCTCTCAGCCTTCTATCACTGTAAATTTAGCAACAGAAGCTTCTCAGCTGCTCCTTTCCTAAACCTGAGCCCTCCTCTTCCATCCACAGTATTTCACCCATCTCCTTCTCCAGGGTCACCACCCTCCCTGCCATCACCGCCACCTTTCCACGCATAAACACTCGCACATAAACACACCAGCACACACACACTCCGGTCTCATCCCGCAGCCAATAAGGGCCTGATGAGCTCAAGTATCACTATAACACAAGGACTTATTCTCTGAGCCGAGCCTGCAGATTCTAACAGACCTTCATCTTCATCGTCAGAGGAGCTTCTCGTCCCCTCTGAGGTGAGTCCACTGCAGACGTTGGACCACTTTCCAACACTAAAAAAAACATCTTTCCGACAGCTAGTTTCTCGTTTTAGGACAAAATCTGCTTTTTGTAGATTTGTTTGGATTTTTGTTGCGTTTGTGTGCCTCACAGATCAACTTCTGTGCTCCACCGCTGCAGGCTGTAGCTTCAGGAGGAGCGCTTGAACGTAGACCTTCACATGTTTCACTGCATGTCAGACATGTGTAGTTTACATTTGGGATCATTAACAGTTCCACTCAAGAGCTGGAGTCCCATTTCCTCAGCACAGCGAGATGAAAGAGTTAAAAAACAAACAGGCACTTCATGTAAAATGTGCACATTTTAGGACATTTATATTCATTCAAAATGATGGAAGAAAATTTAGGAACTCTAGAGGGAACAGAAGAGTGTATTTAAGTAATCAAAGGCATAAAATACTGAGATACAGCTAAGTGTTGTGTGAAACCAGAGCAGAGAGGCCAAACATTAAGGAGCTGTAAGTTGTTGCTATAAATCAATTTTAAAACCAGTTTTAATTGTTTGTATCTCCACGTACCACCTTTAACTTTCGATATTTAGTCTAATTTACACGTTTCCAAATAAGACACTTGCTGCACAGGCACTGAAGCAATAGAGGTAAACCTGTTGAATTGTCTGATATAAATGGAGCTCTTGCTGGTAGTTTCTAGAAACTCACAAATCAACATGCCAGCATGAGCCTTGTGCTTATTGCAGGTCTTATGTCACAAAGAAATGCAGACTCTTTGACTCAAACTCAGATTCAATCGCATTAGATCAGAATATTTTCTTGTTTCCTTCCTCTTCACTCACAGTAAACTGAATATCTTAGGGTCATCTTGGCTTTGAGAAACACTGTTTTTCAACCATTTTAGACCAAAAATATGAAAATAATCCTAAACTGCTGCCTAAATTTGTACCTCGGATAGATGCTTGTTCATCGATTTACATGAGCAGATTTCTGGATAAAGTCAGGATGATTATTATTATTTCAGGATCAAAGGCAATTATTAGTAATCAAGAAGACTGATGTCAACATTTGAGACCAAGATATGTTTGTAGTTCTGTTCGTTTTCAAAGTTTAAAAACAAAACTTTGGTTTATGTGTAACAACTTTCATTAAAAGACGGTGACATTATTATTTTTTTTTTTTTTTTTTTTACCATTTATCCTTCAGTGTTGACTGACTATTGCTAACAGTGATGTGTAACCAATCGGATAGTGCTGTGGGCGGGACATTGCTCCAAATGAGAGATGTGTATTTTTTATTCAAGTATTTGACTGGAAATCAGTTTTTAAAAATATATACAAATATTTGATCCAATAATCCGCTAGGTTAATATTTAGTTGACCCCAACTCTCCGTCATAAAAACTCTTTCATGTCTCATATAGTTGTCTTTCATTTTATAATACCTGTAATTTATACTCAGGTACTTTAAAACAAGGCCAACATCTTAAAGGTATGAGGTTTTGAAATAGCTCCTCTCTCAGGGTCAGACTGATGCAACTCGTCTCATCTTGTATCAGCATTTCGATCTAAATCTGCCCTCGATTGGCTCAGGATTCGACTTTCCCTCCAAGTCTCACCTGTCTGAGCGGTCTTAGGGTTTTAGTTTTCAGAAAGACTCAGGAACACTTCTCAGCATTCAGTGTTCTCATACTGGGGAAATGAAGAGAGCATCCACTAAATATACTGAGTGCTGAAGTGTCGGTATGTACTGAGCGAATGCTGGACACACAGAGGTGAGGCCGCTGTCAGCTGTAAGTCGATCAAAGAGCTCATTTGTCGGTCGGGGACGGCGATTGGCCGCCTGAGCTCGGTGGATCCTCCCGCTGGACCGAGCTGAGGGATTAAAGCAGCTATTTGGACACCGTTCCTCAGCTGATGGGCAGAAATATGATCCAGAACTAATCCTCCCAGCCCTCTGCAGCTGTGCCCACCGCTAAGTGCGAAGGAGTCATCCAAAGACACTTTATATATATCAAATATGATATAGTTGGATATAGAATATGCAGCGAATGACAGAGCTTCAGCTTGATCCCCTGCGGACTTAATTAAAATGATGCTGGAGTTTTACAACACAGAAGAACATTTTCACACTGACGCCAATATCAGGGTTTCTTTTCCATATATGAGAGCAAGTTTGGTTATTTCTAAATTGTGAATCCAGGAAAGCTAGTTTCAGCAATATTAGCTAGACTAATATTTAAATACATTTGCTCCCTACGCGTGAAGTTGAGCAGTAGAATTGTCTGAGCATGTTACAATCAATACAATCAAGGACTGGTTTATCCAATTTGTTTTATTCTCACATCTCAGTATTATCAATTAAAGCAGCCAGTTTTGACTTAATTTGTCCAAGTGTTACGACTATCCGAGGTGTTTGTGTCTACTTCATGTACAGTGGAGCTGAAGGGAAGTTTGTTTGTGTTTCTCACAGCTTTGTAAAAATAACTTCAAAAACTCAGCACTGTAAATCATCATAATTTTGTTAAACTTAAAAACATGCTGCTATAAAAATGAGATAAGTGATTGGGCGGAATAATAACTTTGAAGTTGTTTGGAAGTGAGCTTTTAAACTTATAAAACCCGCTGATTTCAATGAAATTGAGGAAAAAAATAGAGATATTAAGATGATTTCTGTCAAATTGGTCTCATATTTATACATTATCAACTTGTGAAGTTACTTTGTGACATTATAAAATTAGAAATATACAGTTGTAGGGAGTAACTTTAATGCTAAATTGGTTATTGGTGCCTCACATTGTTATCATTATATCAGAAGTGTGTTCCTAAACGTAACATGTAGTCAAGATATGTAAATCATAAACATGAAAAACTGATGCAGCTCAACTGTGGAAAGATATTTCACCATGCTGAATGTATCTTTCTGTCTCAAGTATCTCTCTAATTTGTCTTGACACTTGTCTTCTCTCTGCTTTGTGTGAACACATCCTGCAGTTCAGCCGAATAATTTATCTGAATTTTGGACTGTTGGCTTCTAAGCGCAGAAATTTCGGTGTACTTATAGAATCTGATTAAATTTTTGTGAAATTTTAAATGAAACATGCATAACAAAGTGATTTTGAAAAAATATCACTGTAAGAAAAAAATTGATTAATATTCCTGATGGAATCGCATGTTACATAATTAGTTCAAGGACCGTCAGAAGTGTAAAAATGCAAAGCTTCTTTCACTTTTCATAGTTTCTGGCTCAGATAAATGGTATCATTTTGGCCGTTTTATTGTCAAGATAACAGCTTTTAAACTTGCTGGCGAGTTTTGGGAAGTGAAGAGCTCTGACACTTAGAAGTAGAACATTCAAACAGATATAATTTGATAAAACACGAGTTAAAAATCAGTTCACGAGGAAAGATTAGTTGATTACTGTTTGGCAGAACGTTTTTTCAGTTTTTTAAATAGTGCATTGAAGTCGAATGTGAAATTGATGCTTCATACATTGCCTATACCAAATCTTACCATAGAAAACCTCAAGTAAAATACTGGCAATTCTTAAGTGTAATGAATCTCAGTTTACGGCTTACTACTGAGTGAATTATTTAGTGCTTACTACAATATTTAGGGAGCATAAAATGATGAATACACGTCGTGGACAATGATCTGGCACTTTGAATGAGCTAAGAAAATGATCTTACAAATACGGTTAACAATGATGTTTCTGCATTATTCAGTGTAGAAGCTGATGTCGAATTTCTAAAGTAATGATTTAAGGCATTAAAACTCAAAACCTTTGCAAACGGAACCAAAAATGCAAGATGTAAGTTTAAAATAAACAGAGTCTTTATATTTTGGGTAAACTGACCTTTTAACATCCTTTAAATTCAATATGAACAGCACATCTCAGGTGGGAGGCAGAATATCTACTTAATATAAAGTCAAAGGAGCACCAACTATCCTTTAAGCTGATGGTGGCTCATATGACACAAGTCTTGATGAAGTGTAATGTTCTGTAGTGTCGGATTAGATTCTTACATGTCAAAACAAACCTGTTGACCAGCTGAGTAAACAGTCCTGGACAAGGTGTGAAAATGTTTCACCGAGGACTCTGAATGTGCTGCTGCGGCTTTCTGGCCTTTTAAAAGGCTGAAGTCACATCACGGAAGGATTTACCTGAGAGTAAAGAAGCATTTTTAAGATTTCTATCAACAGCTTAAGTATTCATCAGAGCTTTGAGTGGTGCGCCAATGCAAACGTGAACAAAATGGGTTGGACTCACACAAAATTAACCAAAAGACATGAAATTAAATAGAAACCGCTGAAAGTTTTCCTTTAGCTTTAGTTGTTAGCAGCACAGTCATCTGGTGAAAACTCCTCTATGTTTTTGTACTGCAGTGTATATTACAGAAAACCACTTGTCAATTTTGCGATTATCATGCAGTACTTCATAGCACAAATATTGGAAACAGCAGATCTACCAGCACAAGTATGTATGTATGTACTGTATGTATGTATGTACTGTATAGATAGATAGATAGACAGACAGACAGACAGACAGACAGACAGACAGACAGACAGACAGACAGACAGACAGACAGATGAGTACTTAAAAAAACTGCTGTGGTTAGGAGAGCGTAAGGCCGCTGCTACTTCTCATGCCGCCATCATTATGTTCACATTTATGGTTTTACCCTCTTCTTTTTTATTCCACTTGTTCTTTTTATTTGGTTGTGACATTTTTGGTGCTTTTATTATTTTAGAAATTTTTTACTGTGGATTTTTTCCACTTTTTTCCGTATCTGGTGCTTTTTCTTTCTGTTTGAACTGTCTTTAAAAACTCTGTCTTTAAATGGTGCTATATAAATAAGGTTATTATTGTTATTGTTATTATTACTGCATGTGAGCTGTAGAGATTCTGGTTGGAAGCTCTGCTGCTCTCAGAGGGAGCTAGGCTAGCTGCTCAGGTCTTTATGCTAAGCTAACCGGCAGCTGTTTTAACCCTAACATATAGGCTCTGACATATTTACGTCCTCGTAACAATAACACGTAAACTGTAGCAGCAGGCGCTTGGTATTTCTGCAGCGGGACAGACGTCTCTCTAGGGATCAAACTCAATCTTTTTATATCAGCGCCATCCCTACGCTGCTTTTTAAACTCACCAGGCTGTTCGTCTTCGCCTTCAGGTGTGAAGTCTGCTGTCAACATGTCTGACGTCGAGGACTTGTAAGTGAATCGTTCTCTGACCAACGCCTGATGTTTGATCAGTTCTAATTCTATAAGCTGGGATTCATGGTTTGATTGATTCTTGAATGTCTTCTCTTTCGTTTTTCAGGGATCAGGTCGAGGGTAAGTGACAACTACTTAGTGTGTTTCATTTATTATACGTGTAAAACAACAACATAGATCAGCTATGTCTGTAATTTAAGCTATTTTTCAGCACAGTTACTGACTTTGAATAAGACTTGAAAGTGAACTTGGACCTGACAAAATTAGCTCTTTTCTTCTCTATGTGGTTTTAATAAAAGCAACCACAGTATTTGCACAAAGTTGATTCTGTTTCTCCTTTATTATGATATTAAATCTCAAAATATATTGGAAATTATTTCTCAAGTGCACTGCTAACATAATATTTTGTATGCATTTGTATGAAAATACATATTTGAATGTTTTTTTTTTTTTTTTACATTGACTGACCACTTAACTAATGTCAGCTGGGTAATATTTGTATGTAATTACAAAATGACACTATGTTATATTTGTTTCTGTTGTCCCGCAATATTTTTTTTCCTAACTGAAGAGGAGGAAGGTAAAGACGACTGAACCGACTCGACATTTAAGACGTTTCTCCATTATACTAATGTGTCAGCTGCTTTGTTTCACCCCTAATTTGAAGTATTTGTCACCGACAACTGCTTTTTAAATACATTATATACTAACATCTGCACAGACTTAATTAGAATCTTAGTGGAATTTAAATAATAGAAAATGAACCCATGATTTAGGTGTAATAGATGGGAAATGTTGAGTAGATCTGCTATGTAGTTTCGTTTCCTACAGTAGGAGCAGCAACTTTTAAACCGTGAGAAAACATCTTTATGTTTTTATATTAGGACGTAAAAAATAAACTTGGATAATAATCTGGGAGTGATCATAATATAGATATTTATTTCCAAGCTGCTGCAGCGTAACTAACATCCGGCTGTCAGTCAAACACTTCTAAATTAAGGGTGACTTCTCTCTGAGTGAGATTTTGAATCACATGGTTAAGAAAATAATGTGACCGAGCATCGAGGCTGTCTACATTTATTTTCTTAGCATGTGACACGTTTACATGGTCATCTGTTAATGTCAGTGCCGCCGTCATTGACCTCATTTACACAACGGCCATATTTGAAACAACGGATGTTGAAAACTACCTGAAGAAGTTAAAACTGGAGTTATTGATCTAAAAATCAACAGGGACTTTAATCAAACATCAAACTTTACTGCTATCTCGCTAGCAATTAGTTTAGCTGCTGTTAGAAAAGCTTAACAGATGAATTTTTTCTTTACATTAAAAATGAATTAAAACATTTCTGGATTTGCCATCTACATTCTTAGTTAAATTATCATATACTTGTTAGAATTTACGTCGTTAACAATCTGAACAAAGTTAAAAACAGACTAGCATTCACAAATTACAGCTCTCACCAACCCAGTCCTCCAATGTCATATTCTCAAGGTTCTGGCTGTAAAATATGATCAAAGGAAGCTCAAGCAGTATTATAAAAGCTAAATATCTGAACATAAGAAGCGAGCAAGAAGATCAAAATTAGTCCTACTTTTCTGCAATTTGAGTTATCGTCAATGTAAATGTGAGTTCTTACTTCTGGGGGAAAAAAACTGTCAGTTTTAGCTTGTATATTTAAGTGGTGAGATGTTAATATTTAGGATTTTCTAAGTTCCTCATAACTGTAAAATGAAATAAGCTGTGTGGACAACACATTTCCCACAGTTTTCTGTGTGACGACTTAACCGCATCCATTTATGAACCTCACAGACTGAAATATACATTTTGAAACATTAGAAGCATTTTTGAAGACAATATTTGTTATTTTATTCCCTACTGGTGCCTTTCAACTGATGTTAGTCCCTACATTTATGGATGGCGTTGTTGTAGTTGCCACAAATAAACACTAAAATTAAGTTTACCCACATGAGATCAATGATCTTGTGAAAATAAAAGATACAAAACAGACTCCATGGCTTCTCTCAGCTTCCATATTCTGGATTTCTAAGGACGGTGTTTGATCTTCGTACACTGAAACTGTTCTTCAGGTGGTTTTGTGCATCAGCAGTTGAATATGGCTTCTGTGTGAAAGGTCTTTTGACTTTGTCTCATCATCATCTGTTTCTCTCTCTCTGTTCTCCAGCAGCGCTGTCCTCCGCTCACCCATCCGTCCTCTCTGTAACTAAAGTAATCTGTCACTTTTGGTTTCTAATGGCTCTGTCATGTCTATGGTCTCCATTAACGGCCTTCTCCGACACCCTCCCTCTCCCCGGCGGTTTGGTGCATGCTGCGTGCCGTAGCCCAGGAGGAGGTAGTAGAAGTAGAAGTAGCCCCTGAGGCGGAGGCCCAGGTAGAAGCAGAGCCAGAGGTAGAGCCTGAACCAGAACCAGAACCAGAGCCACAGGTGGTGCAGCGGGTGGTTCATGAGGAGGAAGGTACGTGGCATGGGCAGTCCGTTCACCCTTCTCCTGCAGAACATCCAGCACTCTGCTCTGTAGGCTAGACAGTGCTGATCAACACGCTGCAAAACATGTCTGCCTGACAGGCCGGAGTGCTGAGTCTTAAAAGATGATTTAGTTTAAGTTTACATTTTAAAATATTCTGCAAAGCTAAAACAACAGACACTTAATCTGTTCCTTTACTGCCTTTTAATTAGTGACATTGGGAAGAAAAAGAATATTTTTGCATTTTTTTTCACAGTATGCTCATCAAAGTGAATTTATTCTGTACTTATTAAGAAACAAACTTTGCACCTAACTTTAACACAGTTATATACAGTACACAAATTGTAATATGAACTATAACATCAACTTTGGATTACTCATATTTCACAGGAAAAAAATGCATTACACTTAAAGAAAAATGTAATTCAGTTCTTATTGATCTTCTCAGCACTTATTTGGGACCGGTGAAGCATCTATTTGTGATTTACATCAATAATTGGTTCTAAATTTGTGGAAGTGAGTCCTATTATTTTGCCATTTGGTCTCATTTAATTATTGCAAAAAAGCTATTAAGTAAAATCACACAATTAGTTTAGAAAGTAATATTTTCTTCATTGCTGCTACCAAAATCTACCAGGAAGTGGTGACAATTTCATGACTCCTTATCTCTAGATCGAGTGATTTCTTTCTGGAGTAGTGATATCAAGTAAAATTCATGGTAACCCTGGCCCTTTTTTCCCTCTAAAATAAAGTAAATTTGAAGACTCAAGACTCTGTTGTCTTGTTGGGTTCGATATTTTTGCAGCTAGCTAGCCTAGTTACACCTTAGCTTCTCTTTAGCCCCTTCCACTGGAGTTACCTCCTCTTCATAACTGCCCAGTGTGACAAAAGTCTGCAAAACAAATGAAGTTTCCAGATGCATTTACAGCTGAATAAGTGGTTAGAAATCTTTCGAAAACTACAACAGCCAACACAAAATCCACACATTTTCAATATAAGGTCAGGAGCTACATACTCGCTTCACAGCTTCACATTTCCTCCAAATTTGGACTGGTGTCGCGTTTCCTGAACATTAACATACATACAGCACAGGTGAACTGAACAATTCAGAGGGCTTGAATTCACTTTAAATATCCACTTTAAGTTACATTAAGAGGTTCAGTGTTTTGTATTGAAGCCTTTATTAAAACACATTCATGCTCTTCAGAGGTTGATCCCATTTCATTGTAGATTTTTAAAAACATGTTTCCACCACAGGAACATTCTTCCAGGGATAAGAACCTTTTGAGAACTCAGCTGTTTTATCTGGATTTTCACCAAAGAAACCAGGGTGTAAATGATGTTTCAGAGACAACAGTTTACCTCCTTAGTCCCCTCTTTGTGACTTGTTAATATTTACTTAGTACTCGACTTTACAGCCGCAAAAGAGTACATTTATTTTCTCCGGACAAAACACAAAATTGTTATTTTGCAGTGCAAGCAAAGGTGATGACAGCCTCTTCTTTCAAATACAGTAGTAGCATTGGTAGACATAATCTTTTTTGTAAAAGTACCACTACTGGTATGTAACAAGTCCTGCATGAAAAATCCTACTTGTAAAAGTAATCTTAATCTTAAACGTAAAGGAAGCTGTGAATTTTCCTTCTGAAATGTGGTGCAGCAGAATATTAAATAAGCATAAATGGAAATACTTAAGTAAATGAAAACTACCAAGTACAGTATTTGTAAAAGTATTTCATTACTTCCCACCACAGGTTAGAAGACTAATTCTCCTAAAGTTCATTGATCTTTGAAATGGAAATGTAGGTAACAGCTGAAGCAAACTTTTAGAATCTTAGAAAGTTCCTGGTATATAATCCCTACAATTAAAACTAGTCGAAATGCAGCTACTGATTTCTTGTTTGCTGCTGGCTTCCCGGCAAAAATATTAACGATATCTGTAGCTATCAAGTCAACATACTGCCTTGAGCAAGTTGCTGCTCACATTAATGTTTCCACACTGATGAAATCTCTTGATTTAGATAATTCTCGTGAAAAACTTTGAAGAAATTAAACATTTCCATGCCCTCTAGTCTGTTTTAGTCAAACTGTACTTCAGTTTTCCACAACTCTCCACGAAACAGCAGATTTATCACATTCCAGATCCCTTCAAGGCCCGTTTTTAATATCTTCTAGTCCTCCTTTGAACCCCTTTTAGAGTGCACTGCAGCAAACATTTACTTTATCAAACATCTACAGCACATCTTGCATCACCATCAGCGTTAGCTGACAAATCAGTTTGTCCTGTTCCAGCATTACTGCTACTTGTTCTGAATATGAGCTGTGCATATAGATGTTGAAAGGAGAAGATGAAACTCAGCCGCCTTTACATGAAACTGTTGCCCTCTTTCATCTGTGGCCTTCTATGCATTTCAACGTCCCATTTTGTTTTTAATGGTCATCTCCATTGTTTGCATTTTGGCAAACTCGTGTCACTCTTCAAGGCCAAAGCACAAAGGATGATGGGTAATTTCAGTCATGTAAAAGCGATTTCTTCGCCTCCTTTCAGTCCATGTTTAGCATCTTTTTCTCTGTGTGTAGATGTAGAGTGAGATCGGCAGATTGCTTTAAAGCATTTACATTGGGGTGTTGTGATGCAAAGCAATCATTATCACCATTCTAGTTCTGTTCAGATGCACATTTGATTCATGTTAAATTTATTTACAGCTGGAGTCACTGCACAAGTCCCTGGGCTTAATGCACATTTCTAGAACCAATGCTTCAATGTCACTGCTTCAGCAACACGAGTGTAGAAAATTTCCAAAACTTTAATCTGTTGGCAGATTGGTAAATCTGCATTGAGCCACTGTGACCACTAGAGGGCAGAATGTATCTAAAACAAGCCACTGACCACAAATACTTGACTTCTAATAGCACAAAATAGGTGCTTAAACTCCAAAAAACTCTTCCTAAATGTAATCATGTTTTCTGAATTTCCATATCTAGACTTTACTTTTACTTGACTAAAGCTGGTGTGGAAGTTAACATTGAGAAAGATTATGAAGAACAAACAACATTGGCATTAAGCTTCAAGGCAAACAGAAATCCATTCATTTGTGGGTTTCTGCTGAATGAATTTTGAAGTCCACACGTGTAAAACATGCTAGAAAATGAAATAATTTAATCTTAAATTCGTATATGGGACGGTTTTTATTTTTACGACCATTGCTTGAAATGGCTTAATATTTGGTATGATTGCCATACTAACTGCAAAGAGATAAAAACTGATCTCAAAACTTCTACAAAAAACAAAAAAAAACTACCAAGAGACCTAAAATGAGCATAAGGGAATGCAAAATGACTGCAAAGAGACGCAAAACAGATATAAATTGATGCAAAACAACTACAACCTGATGTGAAATGACCACAGACATTAAACAACGACAAAGAGGTGCAACATAACTAAAAACAGAGGTCAAATGACTAAAAAGAGAAACAAAACAGCTCCAAGGAGAAACAAAACAGCTCCAAGGAGAAACAAAACATATGAAAACAGATCTACATCTGCCAAAAATGCCAACAAGACCTTACAGAGACAAAAATACTAAGTGAAAATGAATGGAAAATTAACCAAAAAGAGACAGAACAATTACAAAAATCGGAAGAAATCTTTACATAAACATCCTTGTTATTGTGTTTTTATGTAGTCAGAAACATGTAGTCTCCACAAAAAAACTAGAAAAGCACTCAGAGAGCGCAGTACTCCGCCAAGGCTGTCCATTCCCCCAGATGGCAGTCAGAAATGCAGCATTTTTTTTTTTTTAGAAATGCAGCATTTGTTTGTTAGTTATTGATGATCAGAAATCACAGCACCACAGACTGTGTCCATGTAATATAGATGTACCCACAAACAAAATGACCTTGCACTGAGCACAAGTGTGTGTTATGCATGTGTACGTTATGTACGGACACCGAATCACGTGACCTAAATATGTAGCGGGCGGCGGGAATTGATGGGACTCAAAAACACCTCCACAATTTAATCAACTGTTCCTTATATGATTTCTGATGGATAAGTCCTGGTAAGTCCACAGCGGTGGATTTGTAGTAAGATCACAATCATGTGATCGTCAGCAGGCAGCTGACGTAGTGTTCACTTGTCATAGTTACAGTGACGCCGTGCCGCTATCTCGCAATGATACAGAAATCTGTAACAAATCCGTGGATCCAGACTATAAGCTGCATCACTGCCAAAATCTAATCACTTGGTCCTTGTTTCATTTCTGACCTTCCCTGAAAATTTCATCCAAATCTGTTAGTCTCTTTTTGAGCAACGTTTCTAACAGACAGACAAACCAACGCCAAGTATCATAGAACTCTGCCATGTTCCTTGTTGGAGTGACAAAAAGATCAGGTGGGATAATAAATAATGGACTTGTGCAGTAGCTGCCCCTGCCTCTCCAATTGGAACATGAACATCCCAATCTGTAAATGTGCTTGATGAGCCGTGCATCGTAAAGAGTACAGGAGCAGGCTGCCACCTTCAATCACTAATGATTTCTGTTCTGCTCTTGCTTTGGACGCTTGCTGCATGCAGAGGCCTATGAAGAGGAAGGTATGTTGATTTGAATTCTTCTCTGTTCTTCTGACTGGACGTGTTATCTGTTTCTCTGTCACTTAATTGCTGGTTTTAGTTAAAAAAAAACAACAACAATGCAGAATTAACCAATTCGCTTTAGTCTCAGGCTACCGAGGCGACGTGGAGGAACAGGGTGAAGGATTCATAACTGCTGAGTCATGGTTTCGGGCCCCACTGCTCATCTCTGCTTCTTCTCTTTTTTGCATGAATGTGTCCTGCCATTGGAAGAGGGAGATCAAGATGGTAGTTTGTATTTCCTGCTGAGTCGCTGTTGCTTTGCCTGCTTTTTCCTCCCCTCGTGTTATGTCTGTTTCTTTTATTCCAGTGTGAGGGTCCCGTAAAACAAATAAAAAGCTAATCACACACTTCCCAAACCCAGTTGTGCCTTTATCACAAAAACGATTAACAGAAATTACAAATTCAGAGTTTGTGTGCGCTGACGTACTGTATGTTCAGAAAGTTTAACTATTAAATAGTTTTATGTGGTGATTTATGATCCTGATTAGCACTTTAAATTACACTGGTTTGATTCACACACTAATGCACAACAAATTAACATTGTGAAATAGAAAAGTAAGGTAACATCTTATATTATAGTGGCCTTGTTTCTGTGTACAAACCTTTACTTTAAAGAAGATACACAGCAGTCCTGCTTCAGTTAGATGTACTTACAATGTTTTTGACAACATTACATGAAAGATAGTTTAGCATTATGGGAAATGAGCTTGTCATTAATCATTTTCATGTCTTCTGAATACAAACCCACTGCAGATGCCGGTCAGCTTAGTTTAGCTTAGGTTAAACGCTAAAACCGCTGTTTTAAAATAACAAAATCCAAGAAACCGGAGACATCTTCTGCATTAATAACATTAAAATGCTACGCTGATAGAAAACAGCCCATGTAGATAAGAGCACTTGGTTTCAGCATGGCTACATTTAACATTAGAATGCCTTTTTTCAGTCTTTTTAAAAGAAATTTTAGGTCACGGACCTGCTAAACTGCAGAAACTAAATGGAGACTAGAAGCTTCTGGGTGCACAGCTCTACTGTAGCTTGCATTTGAGGCGTTTGAGGAACATTGGTAAAGTTAAACGTCTATTGATAAGAAGATGTTCAACAAGTGAGGTGTTTTGGGTCCAATTTAATAAACATTTTGCCTCTAAGAAATGCCCTGATCTCAGGTGAAGAAAAACCTTATTGGAAAGCAAAGATTTGAACATTAGCTGGAATGTAGCACCTTGTGGAAGCAGAAAATGATCTGTTTACTTAAAAGTGAAAGTACACTAATAATGGTTTGTTCTTAAATTCAAAACACAATCGTAATCAAAATCATTGTGATTATTATTTTGGTCATTATTCTGCAGCCCTAATACGTAACTCCATGTAAAACAACAAATTGTCATTTTTACACTTTGTTTGTATCAGACCCTTTGGGCATAGCTTAGTAGCTAAACAGCCCATCATTATAGCTTTAAGAGAGCGTTTCCAGCAAGTTAATTTCTCCTTACTCAGCAATAAAACAAATAACAGCACTTCCCAAAATGTCAAACTATTAATCTGTTTTTAACTGAAGCACCTGTGTAAGTTTTCAAGCTGAATTACTGTGTATTTACAAGGCTAACGTACAGAAACGAGGTCAGTGTTGATGGAAAGTACTGCTAAAATTAAAACTCACTCTCACATTACAATGATCTACTGGAGGTGTGAAACAACCTGCAGCCCTCAGATGTAACTCAGCTTGTCCACATGGATCTAGTCCGTGATTAACCAGCAGATCTTTACACTCTCTGCACATTTATGTTCCTGACGGTTCAATATTTCTCTTCTCTCCCTGCTGTTGTCTTGATGCCGACAAACCAGAAGAGAAGCCAAAGTTCAAGTGAGTACATTTGCTGTCTTTCATCCATAACGGAAACATTGTGTTTCCACATTGCTGGCGCTTACAAATAACTTGTGGTTTGTTTATTACAGTATTTTTGTATGTTCTCTCCTTCAATAGACCCTCTGCTCCGAAGATCCCTGATGGCGAGAAAGTGGACTTCGATGTGAGCTTTTAAGCCGAACTGAACATTTTTTTGCAATTCTTCCTCCAAACCGAAAGTTTATGACGTTTTGTTTGACAGCAGACAGCTGACATGTGATTTGAAAGCCTCTTCAATGCTGTCAGTTTTGTCCAAATCCAGGCCAATCCAATTGTGGCGTTGACAATCAAAGTCTGAACAGACATCAAAGTTCTTACAGGGCAAACAAACCCCCCAAAACATTCACATACACTGCCGTTCAAAGGTTTGGACTCACTTAGAAACATCCTTATTTTCGAAAGAAAAAAATGTTTTTTCAACGAGGATCGCATTAAATGAATCAGAAAAACAGTCTAGACATTGTTAATGTGGTAAAGGACTATTCTAGCTCTTAATGGAATAGCTACATAGGGGTACAGAGGAACATTTCCAGCTACCATCACTCCTGTGTTCTAATGCTACATTGTGTTAGCTAATGGTGTTGAAAGGCTAATTGATGATTAGAAAACCCTTGTACAGTTATGTTAGCACATGGATAAAAGTGTGAGTTTTCATGGAAAACATGAAACTGCCTGGGTGACCCCAAACTTTTGAATGATAGTGTATTCCTGCAACATTATCTAAAAAACTGAAGAGATAAATGTCCTCACTGATGCATGAGACACAGAGACAACTGGAAACAAACTTTATGTTAAATATTATTATTTAGCCATTCTAATTTTTCTTTCTTTTCCGCCCCTTCAGTCTTGCTTAAGCAACTACTCCATTCATACAACATTCCTCTGCACATGCAAAAAGAAGCACCTAGAAAGATCCTTCTATAAAGCTACACTTTGGTGACGATTACTCCACCACACCATGAATCAGAACAACAGAAAACAAAAAAGAAACAAACACTTTTTTTGATTAAAAAATACCATCAAAGGCTATCACAGATGTATAAATAAAAGGTGAGGAGACCAGAACAGGTCAGATTAGGAGATGTTCATTATAACTTCTAAGAGACAACTCTAAAACGCAAAGTGTCCTTTGTGATGGTAAAACTATAATGTTCAGAAGGGGTGATGCTACATATTCTTCCTGCCTTCTGTTTAAGTTTAAATTGTGCAATCAATTTAGTAAGTCGCTTGTCTGAAAGTGTCTGTAGTTACTAAGAATGTATGAAGGACTTAATCAGTATTTAATTTAGAAAACGCTGGTGCAACTCAATTCTAGCAATCTATTATACCTTCTAAACCAGGTGTAAATTAGTGACGTTGTGCAGTTAGTCGAATAAAAGATTGCATGTTCCTTCCCTCCTAGTCGGCACCAGAAATAACAGCCGGTTAAACGGATTTATAATATGTGTGGTCAGATCAGCCCCTCCGCTCCCTCTCTAACGTCTGGATGTTGTAAACCAGCAAAGTGGAAAACTGTGACAGATGACAAAAGGTAAAAGCAGCACAGTTTGGCAGTACTTTGATCTAGAAAATGATATGATTGCATGTAGGCAGAATAAACTTGCATATAGCAACTCAATGCACAATCACACTAAATGGTATTTAAATTACAATTTGGTAATTTAAGTGTGTCATTAACTGTTCCAAATTGCACCCAAATATAAAAGTTCTTTTTTTCAGACAATATTTAACCTCACTGACTAAACTGTGCTCAATTCTGCCATTTTTAAAAGTGTTTTCTGAATTTTAGATTAGTCAGCTGGTGGTCTAATTTAGAATTCCAATAAACTGACAGGGAAATGGTCTTTAGGAACATCTCTTGTGTGAGAAACTAAACCCTACATAAAACAAACTGCAGCTTAATCTCATTTAATTTAGCCATATATTATAACTTAGTATGCACTGATAAACAGCTAGTTAAAGATGCGCCTGATTATTTTGGGTTTAAACCAGCAGCTACTGTCTCAGTCATTGTGGCAGCTACTGGTTAGTAAAAGCGGCCTCGTGTCTTTCTCTAACAGGACATCCAGAAGAAACGTCAAAACAAAGATCTGATTGAGCTGCAGTCGCTGATCGATGCTCACTTTGAGTGCAGGAAGAAGGAGGAGGAGGAACTCATCGCTCTCAAAGACAGAATTGTGAGATTGAACCCAAATGAAGCATGACAGGAGGCCCTTCATGATAAAAACACCATAAAACAAATCAGCCTGCTGAAGTATTTCTAAAGTGCTGTGTTTTGACTTGTGATTTCAGGAGAAGCGCCGCGCCGAGCGAGCTGAGCAGCAGAGGATTCGTTCTGAGAAGGATAAAGAGCGACAGGCCAGGAGAGAGGTATGAAGTTTTTAATCTGCCGTCTGTCTCAGATTAAGCCCATAACTATCTTAAATTTTCAGTAGGAGATACAGATTAAGAATAGTGCATCAGTGGATTAGAAAAGTAACAACACCAGACTGAAAAACAGTCACGCTAACTCTTTTTACTTGTCCTTCTGTCAATCTGGATTCATTTTACAGGCTGAGCGGCAGAGAAAGGAAGAGGCCGACGCCCAGAGGAAGGCCGACGATGACGCCAAGAAGAAGATTGCACTGAGCAACATGGGATCGGGCTACAGCAGCCACCTGCAGAGGGTGTGTCTTTATGTTTTCTGATTTTTAGCAGGCAGCAGGAGGATTGTGACAAACATGGAGTTTTTAACCAGTGCGGCTTTTCTAGATTGACCAGAAGAGAGGCAAGAAGCAGACTGAAAGAGAAAAGAAGAAGAAGATTCTGACAGAGAGATGCAAACCCTTGAACATCGACAACTTCAGCGAGGACAAGCTGAGGTAACCCCCAGAGAATCACGGTCAACATTTACCATAGTGCTTTGGTTACACTCGTGATTTAACAAGTGTTTGGAGCAGACAAATAGCACGTAATGACCCAGAATCATCTGGCACATGAGGACATGAAAACAGAACTACCACAAACTATCTCCTGCATCACCACAAAGTATTTCACCAATTCAAAGCAGCCTAAATGCAAAATAGTAAGCCACTAAATAAGAGTTTTTTTAGAAATTTATAGCATCTACTCATCTCTTCTCTCTCATACAGATTTTTGAAACCAGCATCCATCTAAAAATTAAGACAAAAATAAAAATTATGTGATTCCCCATGTGGACTCGATCATGCCAGATATCACAAATAAAAGACGCTCCCCAACACTGCAGAACATCCCTAAGAAATCTCACATCTTTACATTTTCCTGAGTGCCAAAGAGATCAATTAAATGTTGCCTATAGTTTAATGTGTACAGAACAAACAGAAAATTCTAAACACTAATATGGCTGGGATTATGCATTAAGTCATTTTGCCATGAGGCTAAAAAATACACCTCAATGTGGAACTCACTGAATCCATTAAGGTCCAACAAAAGATTATAGACACATGTTATAATGAAATATAGTTCATCATGCCCAAAATAGAGGTGGAAAAATTACAAAATTCCTTAATTGTTTCGTGTTTCACTGTCTAGAACTGTCCCATCACATTTTTATATCTCTGGAACACGAAAATTCTCCTTAACTCATTCAAACACATATGTTTATCATGTGTGGAAAACCTGCTTAACCATGCAAGAACTCTTAACACTTGAAAAGAAACAATTCTCATGGAAAAACTGCTTTTTTAAGTCGCCAAATTTATGCTGAAGATAACAGTCTACAGCTTCTAAATAATTCTATTAAAAGCCTTTGTATGAGGAACAAAACAACAAAACAGGAAAGCATGTATTTCAGGGACAAAAGAGCAATTAGGATGAGTTTTCATTCATGCTGGACTGATCTAATTTTGATAAAATTGACAAGAGTTAAGAGAAAACCACATTTGCAGGTTAAAACAGGGTTACTCTTCCAACTGCCACTTATCCACGTGGAGAAACATGTTATTTTCATCTGTTTTAGCTATGAGTGTTTGATTGAATCTCTGGTTTGTGGATTGTTTTTGTTAGGGAAAAGGCAAAAGAGCTGTGGGAGTGGCTGCACAGCCTGGAGGCTATCAAATACGACCACGGTGAGAAGCTCAAGAGACAGCGATATGAGGTCAGTGAGGAAACGTTGAGTATTTCTGCTATACACTGCAACACACCCTCAGTCTCCAAAAGTCCTGGTTTGCATGATTTCTTGCTGTGATCAAAGGGAAATCAAAATCAGCAATTTTAGTGGGTTTCAATGGAGGCATTAGTGTCTTTAAGGCCCTGAGTCCGACTTTGTTTCGGTAGATGATGATAGTTATGGTATTAGAAGTTCAGACTTTAAATTCTCTCCAACATACACACTCTTGCCAAATTTTATGGCATAAAAAATTAAACATAGAAATGACAAAATGCCTTTGTGATCCCATGAGCGTTAATTACAGTACCTGAATAAATGTGCTTAGGTTAGGTTTTTACCACTGGCCTTTTTGACAGCTGAAGTTATTATAAATAATAATGATTAATCAAACCTTCAGCAACACTCATAATGAGATGCAGCCTTTACAGTTCACACAGTTGTACAAACCACAACACTAAAAAAAAGATATTTCTGTGGGAACAAAAGGGTAAAAAGCAGCACTCACCATCACCTGTAGATGAAATCCATCCTCCGGTTCTTTCAGATGGAGGATCTCCTCATACAGCTGCAGCTTCAGGGGAACAGCAGCTCCAGAGAGAGTCATATTTGTCCAGCTGTATTCCTCGGATATTTGAAACGGCGTAAAGTTGTGGCACACTGACTCCATGTTGCTCAGAAAAGTCTGTAGATCAGTTGGGTTACTCCTCGTCCTTTTATACATCTGTTTGAGCTCATCCATGCTAGCACCAGCACTAATCAACTTAACTGCTTTTCAGAAACAAAAAAGTTAAAACAACCTGAAAAGTAAGTCTAGTGCCCCAGTAAACCTTTGATAACCTCGGTAAATCCTTCCAGCTCAGGTGCAGTTTTCCGCTCGTAATTACATCTGGAAAAAAAGGCTACCGGAAGTAGCTCTGAGGAGCGGACATCGCTGTTTCCGTTAGCATGTAGCTTAGCTCGCTAACAGCCCGCCAACGGCTCAAGCTCAAAGTTAATGGCCACAGCTGGGGGCTAGTTAGCACCAATACACGGTGCTGGGCGGCAACGGCGATACTTTAACTACAGTTATCCGTACTGTGGTGGTAACAGCGTCTTCAATTTAACAGCTTTATGCTGCTATGTTTTTCTTTATTAAATCAAGCTAGCACTTCTGAAAGACGGTCGACGGCGGAGCTTTCACGGTGTCTGAAATAAAGCTAAGAATCGGTCCATGACGTCACCGACATGCACGGATTCGTATTTGTTACTGACAGAAGCACTTCCGTATGACCGTGATGACAGCACGCACCGATCCTTAACACAGTCCAGGGCCTAGTCAACAGTTAACTGCTAGCTAGCTGTACTTCACTATCTGAATAAAATTACATATTAAATGAATTAATACATTTCTATAATAGCTTATAGAAATACAATATTTGGATTCTTGGGCATTTTGCATATTTTTGAGGGGTATTACTCTCAATTTTTAATTAGGTAATTTGGTGGAGTGTGTAATATTGTATGGTTTAAACCTTAATTTTTAAATTACTTAGATAAATTCATGTAATATATAATATTGTAGAATCTAAATTTTAATATTTAAACTTGTTAGGTACACAATGACAGTATTGAAGAGTCGTATAGCAGTGGGTCTTAATGTCTATATTTAAATGAAGTAAATGTAGATGAAAAATAATTTTGTGTAGTCTTAAATTTAATAATTAAATGAGTCAAGTAACTTATATATTGAATAATCGTAGAGTTTCAACCCTAATATTTAAAATTTTCAGGCAAATTTATATACTAAATAATTTTCAAAAGTCTTAACCACAATATTTAAATTAGTCAGGTAAATGTAGATAAATAATATTGTATGAAATTTAATATTTAACTTGGTCAGGTACTTTTATATAATGACAAATATTTTAGGGTCTTAACTTCAGGCAAATTTATATAATAAATAGTATTGTAAAATCTTAACCACAATATTTACATTTGTCAGGTAATTTATGTTAGTAAATAATATTGTGTGATCTTAAAATAATCATTTAAATTAGACAAGTAAATTTATATAATGTATTGTAGAGCCCTATCCTTAATATATAAACGTGTTAGGTACATTTGTAACAGTAATCTTATTTCTCAATTAGAAAGCTCAGCATCTGTTATTTTAATGTGCAGTATAATAATTGGCTTGACTAAACTTCTCTTGTCATGATGATGTAGCTTAGCTCGCTGCACTTCTCTATCTAGTAAAACCTTTTCTGACTGCTAGCTTCATCCATTACACTTTCCAAATAGCTCGTACCTCATCCACCACTGCTGACACATTGCTGAGCCTCTGGGATGTTCTCTCACTGCATATCAAAATCAAAATTTGATGACCGGTGATACAAACACAGAGGAGATTTTAGTTTTTTGTGTTTTCCTCTGGTAGTTCAGTTGTAACCAGCAGTGCATCTAACTTTGTTGACGTTCTCTTAGTATAATCATGTTACAGATTATAGTGACGAGCCGGAACAAGCTGATTCTGTGAGTCAGGGAGGAAAAAGAGAAAACAAAAGGGGGTAAAGTGTGTGTTTAGGGTTGTAGGCTGTGTACAGGTGAGACATCTGCTTCAATACCTGTCTGCTTTTCAGGTGATCTCCCTCAGAAACCGCATCGATGAGCTGCAGAAACAGTAAGTAAAGATTCGATTACTCATGTTACGCAGACATGAATCTGTTAGTACAGTAAGAATGTGGTGACTTTGACTTCTTTGAGGGTCAAAAACAATAAAAATCATTAAATGTTATAGTGATGACAAATAGATAAATCATTTTATGAATGTTTTGTGCCTTTGTAGATAAACTGATCTGTAGGTTTTAATGTGTAAATGATAAACTGAGACTTGATGTTTTTGAAACTGAACTTATTTTTCTCAAGTAATTTCAGGTTGTTCATGATGTTTTGTAAAAAGACAATTCCTTAAATGGGAACATTTTCAGAACGTATCTTTTTTGCACTAAAACAAAGGAAAAAATTGTTATTGTGGTTAATTATAGGTTATTATGCTGTGATTTTACTGGTCCGGCTCACTTGAGATTAAATTAAGTTCCTGAACTAAAATGAGTTAGACACCTCTGCTTTAGGTTATTTATTTAGGTGTAATTAAATTTCATATGTTTGTATTTTAATGGTGTAAATCTACAGTGCCAGATAGTTTTCTTCTGGTTCAGTAATGGGCAATCCGAGAATGTGACTCGACTGCATCTGCAGACTGCAAAATACAAAAAAAGAGACTTTGCCACATGCATCCAATAGTAGTACACAGGATGCAGTATACACCCTGGCAGCAGGGGGCGCTGTAGACCTAAAAGACAGTCAGGTTACTTGGTGATGGTGCATGTGATGTTCTAAAAGTCTCACTATGCAGATCTGACTCTGTTGTTTGCGTTTGGCGCTCTGCAGCAGCAAGAAGGGAGCCGCCTCTCGCCGCAGGAAGTGAGCGGCTCCTCGGTGCCGGTCGGGCCGAGCAGGAGGCGCTTTCCGTCGGCCACAGCAGCGGCTCAGACCCCCCAGAGACACCCACAGCTCCGGATCGTCAACTGGACGCCTCAGCGCCTGAGTGAAACGGTTTCAGGATGAATTTAGAATAAATAAGTAAATGAAAAACAAAAATATGACTGCGTTTGTGTAAAGAAAGTGTGACAGTTCAGACAATAAAATTATTGATCTATTCGTCTCTGTATGTCCACATTCTTATCGAGAAATCCATTTTTAATTAAATAGCGTCTTGTGAAATAATAGTTCTTCAGAAATCCAACACAAGAAACTAAATGTAAGATAACTGGACTTATATTGTTTAAATCTGCATCTGAAGGGAATAATTCTGAAAAAAAATCACCCAAAAAACTTAAGATGATCACTGCAGTTAACCTTCAGTAAAATATTTTATTGTTTTAATAACGTTATGCTATTTTAATTACATTATTCTTGTTTTATATGATCATATTATTTGATAAGAGTCGAAACCTGATGGCTTCTGAAACATTTATGTTACTTGTGACAATAATTTTACTGGAAAATAGAAAACTTTAAGCTCATTCACTATTTGTTAATATTTCAGTGTTGGTTTTTTTTTTTTTTAATTTTTTTAGCACATTACAAATAACTCTGCTGGTATATTGTTATTCCGCTTTTTTTTTCAAGAGCAGTTCATTTTACATGAGCTTTAGCAAAAGCTGTAAATGAAATGAGTTTATCTTGTTGAACACATATTTAACCAAATCCACCCATATTTAGCCTCTTAAAAACATCATTTTCACCACTGCAGTTTAAAAAGAAACTTTAAAGACACTTTACAGCTGCTGTAATTAACATTTTTGTGCTACTAATGGATAAAATTACAGTGTAAAATGAAAGAGGTCGTCTATAGAAACAAACACATAAAGGATTATTATCAAAATACAGGAGTTTCCGTAAGCTCTATGGCTCATTTTAATGTTTTTCCTCTGCAACTTTGGTGTAGTATTAGTAGAAAAAGCTCTAAATATCCACTGTTCAAAGTCAAACAGCAGATAAACACAGTAAGAGACGAGGTAATGCAGCAGATATTTTCCTCAGCAGCTGGTGGAGACCAAAAACAGAGCAAAAAGAGTTAATATTGGACATAAATTGATAAAGGGGACACAAGCATGACTTTGAAGGATTAAATTGCTCTGCAATGGCTGGATTTGTAAATACGCAGCTGTTATGTTGAGTTAAAAGGTCAGTGAGGTGCCCCTAAAAGGCCTAAAAAATCAGTTATTGCAGGTTTTTACATAATTACTGATAAAAACCATGGAGTGATTAGGAGAGGAGAAGTCACAATATAAATATTTCTTTATTAAAATCTCATGAACTCATAAATAATATAGAAACATGAATGTATTGTTTTACATTTTATGAACAGTCAGCTCTTATTACAGGCAGCACCAAGTGGTCCTCAGTTATTATCAGCAGAAATCAGTCTGGAAAAGGTCCTCTGGTAGAATTCTGCTACCTTCAGTTCATCCAGGAGGAGAAAACCTGAAGAAACTGGACTCAAACTTTCGGAGAAAGGGGGTTATTATGAACAATCGTAAGTCTCACTTCAGTGACTTACTGTACAAAACAGGAATATTACAGTGTTTTTTTTCACGGTGCCACCTGCGCTCCCCTCCGTCAAAATGGAGGCTTAAGTCTGTCTTTGTGGAATTTGAGTCCTCGCCTCCGTCGGCCTCAGTGCGGCTCATAGACGCTGTTGGGTTCAGCAGGTGGACTGGAGACTGCAGGGCTGCTGTGAGGGGATCCGGGGCCTCGGGGGACCACGCTGTCTCCGATGGGGGCCACAGCTGGGTCGGTGCTGATCCGCTCCACGATGCTGGACAAACAGTCCAAACTGGAAATGAGCGACGTCTTACTGCTGCTGCCATCTTTAGAGAAGAAACAGGAAAAATTAGTCTTTGGCTCTGTTTTTTTTTTCTTAGAAATGTACACTACCGTTCAAAAATCTGGGGTCACCCAGACAATTTCATGTTCTAACATAATTGCACAAGGGTTTTCTGATTAGAGTACACTGTAAGAAAAAAAAAAGTTATTTTTTTTGGTAAAATTCTGGCAGCTGCAGTCGCCAGAACGCTACTGTAAGATTACGGTAAAACGTTTTCTTCACTCACAGTAAAGGAATGTAATTATACTGTTGATGTTATGGATTAAAAAAAATTGCTTGATTCCATATTTTACTGCAAAAAAAGCTTAAACTTTTTTTAAATAAATGTAGTTTTACTTGAAAATTTACATGAAAATATCGTAAACTTTTGAACGGTAGTGTACATGAATTAAAGTTGCTTCATAGGAGTTAAAGTTGCTCTATATTAATTAAAGCTGCTTTATATTAGTTAAAGTTGTTCTATATTAGCTAAAGTAGATATTATTAAAGTTGCTCTGAAGGAGTTAAAGTTGCTCCATATAATTTAAATTTGCTCAAAATAAGTTAAAGTGTCTCTACATTCCTTAAAGTTGCTCTAAATGAGTTAAAGTTTACCTACACTACTGTTCAAAAGTTTGGGTCCACCCAGACAATTTCATGTTTTCCATGAAAACTCACACTTTATCCATGTACTAACATAACTGCACAAGGGTTTTCTAATCATCAATGAGCCTTTCAACACCATTAGCTAACACAATGTAGCATTAGAACACAGGAGTGATGGTTGCTGGAAATGTTCCTCTGTACCTCTATGGAGATATTCCATTAAAAATCATCCGTTTCCAGCTAGAATAGTCATTTACCACATTAACAATGTCTACACTGGATTTATGATTAATTTAATGTTATCTTCAATGAAAAAAAAACTGCTTTTCTGTCAAAACTTTGGGCATTTCTAAGTGACCCATATCTTTTGAATGGTGCTGTAAAGCATATATGCTATTATATTAGTATTATATATATTTAACATTTTACTGAAGATTTACTCGCAATTAAATGATGTGTCAAAGATGCCATTGATGAGGCTGCATTTTGGAGGATAACTCATCTGTTATTGTCCTCAGTAGTCACTGTGCTACAATTACCAGCTGATACATTCATAATATGCACAGATGTTTGCTGTCAGTTTAAAATATCCAGGTTGAAATGATTTAATAACCTGCAAATAATGGCTTTTTACGCTGACTTACAAATCATTTAGGCTCATTTAACTCATCTTCAAGTATCTATCTATATCTATCTGCTGGTTGAAGAGTAGGCATGATGTTGTTTGGTTTGCAGCAGCATCTGCTAAATCGAATAAGAGGCAAGTTATAATAAAGAACAAATGTATCATATTATTTTTAGTAAAGAGGCCCACTTTAAATTAGAATAAAAAGCGAAAGCAGATGTGTTATATTAAGGGTGAAACTCCATAAGCTATGCTCATAAAGGAGTCCTAAATTATGTTAAATGTAGTCATATTTAAAGGATAAATTAGTTTTATTAATGAGGAAAATCATCACGTTTGAGAAGATTAAAGCCATTTCAGAGGATAAACTGGTCTTACTAAAGACCGCTGGCAAAACCTGAAGCAGAAACAGAAACTTTCCATAAAAAGAAAGCGAAACAACTTGTAGTAAAATAAAAACTTCTCATATTAAAGTTGTGACAGGACTAAAGAACTCACCGTCTGCTGTCTGACTGCAGAAGGAGGCGTCACTGTTTTCACTTCTGGCTGAACATGGAGAAATAAAATCCATCTGGAAACAAAAAACACCCAAAGTCAATAACAGCGAATCAAACAAAACCCCTCAACTATCTGTTGCAGCTCGATTTATTTAGGAGTGAATTAGAATCCTGAAGAGTTTGATCCACATGGTTGAGATTTTAAACCTTCAGTCTGTAAAAAGCTTTATTAATTAAACCTATGCAACTCTTAATTTTACATTATAGCATGTTGTTAGCATGTATTAGATCAAGGACTAATATTTCCTGTGAGGTCACACAGATTTGCAGCTGCTCAAAACTGCTGATAAGTTTTTAAAACAAATGAATACAGGTAAAAAAAAAAAAAAGACATTTCAGATTTAATGTAGGGAAAAAAAGCAAACCATAGCGGTTTGCTTTTTTCCTATATTAAGTCTGAAAGGTCTTTTTTGAAACAAATTACAGCTGTGTTAGGTTAAAAGTGTTAATATGTCTCTAAAACAGCATTTGGACAAGTGTTTACGTCATGTTTGGGTCCAAAACATTTCCATTCTGAGGTTTAAATTCATCAGACTGAATCACTGCGGTCACAAACAGCTGATTCCTTGCATTCCTGCTGTTAACTGTTCAGCTGCTCCTGAACTCACCATTCCCTCAGAGCAGTTGGATCCGGGGCTGGAGGCGTCCGACTCCCCGCTGTAGTGCTCCAGCGGGGGGTAGAAGCCGTCGTCTCGTCCGGCCCTCAGCAGCGCCTGCAGGGACTCGATGTAGGAGATGGCGTTGCGTAGGATCTCCACTTTGGGCAGCCTCTGGTTGGGGTTGGAGGCCGTGCAGCGTTTGAGGGTCTCGAAGGCGTCGTTGACTTTACTGAGCCGCCGCCTCTCCCTCATCGTCGCCGCCTTCCTCCGGTCTGCGTGGGTCGTCTTCCTCTTGCAGGCTTTGCAGGCCCACAGCAGGCAGTGGCCCGCCTGGTGGAGGCCCCCGGGGGCCCTCACATGCTGGTCCTCCTCCTCTTCCTCCTCCTCAGCAATGGGGACGTGGTGGTGAAGGTGGTCCTCGGACTTCAGCAGGCCGGCGTGCAGCAGCCGGGCGTCCAGGTCGTCGAAGAAGTTGAGGTCGCCGGTGCTGAAGCAGGGGTCATAGAGGTCGTCGGCTGAGGAGAGAGGGAAGGGAAAGTCTGACAGATCCATCGGCCTCGGCAGCGACTCCCACAGAGGAGCTCAGAGTTTCTTCTGATAAGAGAAAAAGTCTCCCAAAGAGTCCACCACAGGTTGAACTACACAGAAAGAAGGTGACTAAAATAAAACCAGTGATGAGCAGAGAGCGTTTAAAGGGCCAGTCTGTGTAACCTCAGCTCCTGGGGTTGGTTCCTCTTTATAAAGCCCTGGCTGAGGAGGCGGGGCTCTGCTGGAACCGACCAATCAGCTGAGGGGTGTGAGACTGTAATGTGGGGTCACTGAGGTGAAACTCAGCAACAAAAAGGAAGCAATAAAACAGCAATCAAGTCCGTCTTTACAAATCATTCAGGCTGCTGTTCTAAATAAATGTTGTGCTCCTCACTAAGTGGTTTAACACACATATTAAACCATCCCTCTTCTGATTTTAAATGTTCCTAAATCAAGATCTAAAATATGGATGAGAGAAATTAGTGCATCTGCTGTTTCCACTGAGGAACTGTGATAAAAGTCATCACTCTGCCACATTTGAGAGCTTTTCTTCACACAAATCATTCAGTCTGCTCTTATAAATAAATGTTGTGTTCCTCACTAAATGGTTTAACACAGAGACATTAAACATCCTTCTTATGATTAAGTTTCTAAACAGTTTCCTAAATCAAGAACTAAAATATGGATCAGAGAAATTAGTGTATCTGCTGTGATGAAAGTCATCATTCTGCCACAAGAACAAACATTTTAAAGAGCAGTTTAACTAAAAAAATAAAAAAGCTACCCACAAAATCTAACATTTCACCTGCTATTTGCCAACAATAATTATATAATTGAAGACAAAAATATACATTCAAAAAAGTCTAAATAAAGATTGTGTTTTCTGGCAAAAAGCACAATCTATGGTATGTATGGTTTAAAACCCAACAAATTAAAAACTCAAAAACTAAAGCTATTGAAGCACCAAAATATGATATTTTAGAGCCCTTCTTCACACAAATCATTCAGTCTGCTGTTATAAATAAATGTTGTGTTCCTCACTAAGTGATTTAACACACAGATATTAAACATCTTTCTTATGATTAAGTTTCTAAACATTTTCCTAAATCAAGAAGTAAAATATGGATCAGAGAAATTCGTGCATTTCACTGAGGAACTGCTATAAAAATCATCATTCTGCCACAAGAATAATCATTTTAAAGTGCAGTTTAACTAATTAAATATCTAAAAAAGCTACTCACAACCTGCTATTTACCAACAATAATAGCTTAAATGCGGACACAAATATACATTCAAAAATGTCTATATAAGATTACATTTTAACAGTTTAAGACTAGGAGTGAGTGTTTTCATGTCTTCAGCTGTGACTTGAAGCTGTAATCAGAGAATTCTCTTCACTCTCCATATTCAGGAAATCCATAAAGACACATCTTTTCAACAGTCTACAACTAAATATGCTCCTTTTCCCACTATATTCTATTTATTTTCTTTTAGTGTTCCTACCTACTTTGTAAAGCATCTTTGAGTGTCTTAAAAAGTGCTACAGAAGTATTACGTGTTATTATTACTATTATTATAAATAATAACAATCAAAAATTCAATTAATGTTATATTTATATACTTATTTAAGACTCATTTGTACTATTTTACCAGTTTATGACAGCTTTTGTGCATTTTAGTGTCTTTAACTGTCCTATAGATGTAAATAAATGTCCAACTAATTTTAGATTTACACATTATATTAATTTTATTCACTTTTAAATGTTTTTCCCCAAATGTGCAGCTCCACGTCCCTGTAAATGGTGCTGTACATTTTTAGAGACTTTTTAGAAATTCTGTCATAACTCTCCTTTTTACATTCATGTACAAATTTCTAAATATTTTATGACTGGTTTTCTACAATGTAGAGGTTTTAACGAAGCCGAGTTGTAATATTTATAATTGTCTCTTGCTGTGACACTAAGTTTTACGGCTTCAGTCTGTCGTCCTGCTGAGGAGGTCGTAATGTCACAGCGTCATCAGGTCTCTGATCTGAGGAGGCTCCGCCCCCTTTCTGTGTGTGTGTGTGTGTGTGTGTGTGTGTGTGTGTGTCATTGCTGGGTAACAGTTTAAGACAATTTGTCCAAACAGGTGAACAGGTGGTCGTCTATTTTTGTCTGATTTTCGTTGCACTGTTGAAATCACAATTTTTTCTTCTGTTTTCTTCTATTTTCTGAATAATCTTTAAATATTGTACATTAAATGCCTCCTGTACAGGCCTGGAGAATCATATTTATTCATACAAAGATAAATAACAAACTTTGTAGACAATAGACGTGAGAAACTCTAACATGTATGAGGTCAACGAGGGGATTTTGTCCAAAAACAATTAGTTTTTAATTAACATTAATTTTAAAAAATGAAGGAAAATATTTCAAATTTTGAATTTATTGCATTATTTCTATATATTATGATATTAAGAAATAGTATTTCTGTGTTGGACATGAAAAGCTGGTGAATATGTTGTATTTTATCAGTCTGAAAACAGGTTATATTTATGGCTCTCACTTTAAAGACTCAAATCTTTGGACACTGCCACATTACATCTCTTGTGTTTGTTCTCTTAAACGTATCTAGTGCTTCGCTATGTTTGTGTCGTCTTGTAAACGTGGGATTTTCATGCTTTGAGAGTTATAAAGCAGAGGTGTGGGACAGCTCGGCTCACGTCGCACTCTCTCCTCTGCAGCTTAATGGGAAAGTGCCGCGTTAAATTTAGCTGCTTGTGAAATCTAAGACCGGTGCCCTTCTAGCTGAGGTGAGCGCTGGTATCGTTTTGGAAGATCCCCGACTCTCACAGCCGGCCTGCTCTTTGGGACGCATTCAAATCAGCCTGACGGCAGCACAATCAAAGGCTGCAGCGAAGGAAGGCGTCACTACTAGCAGAAAATAAATCAGCAAATGTAGAATAATAATAATAAAGTTAACTTGCAGAGGCCCTTTCATACATTCAGTGCTCAAAACACTTCATATCATTGTACTATTGTGTTTACAGCATTAAAATACAGTCAGAATGTGGAATCAATGAGACAAAATAACCTTTAGTGTGTTTTCATGGTAGTAAAAGTGAGTCACTGAAGTGTTTTTAACAGTGGAGCTCAGAGGATTATGACATTTCAGACAGCAGGATTTAGAGAGTCATGTTTTTGTTGATGTCTTTTAATAAGATTTATTTTCTATCAGTAGAATGCATTGGCATTGTAATTACTACCTGGCAATGTTGACCATGTTGTTCTTGTGGATTCTCCAAACTTGGACTTTCTTGACAGATCTTTCAGTTTTCCTTTCATGTCTTGAAATGGCCAGATGAGACTTCCTCTCGATCTTATCGCGTCCTAACTTTACTGTACATTGGTTTTGGGATTGGCGTTGTTTCACAGTACCCTAGCAGGCAAGAAGCACGGTGTTAGCACGAAAGTTCGAAAGCTCAATTATTCATCAGAAAAAATAGCTTTAATTAGCAAAGAACTCTTCCCAGGTATGAAGTGGTCATAATGTTATGTATGTATATCCCATCTACTGCCAGGTACCGTTTTGACAAGACAGTAAATGTTATTCAGTTCACCTGTCAGCGGTTTAAATGTTGGGGCTGATGGGCTCATATCAAGTGTCACAAGTACTGCTGTATACTTGCATACAGTCTATTAAAGCACATGTAAACTGGCTATTCATACACAAATACACATGCAAGTATATAAACACCAGATTTGATTCCAGCTACATTTGTTCATTTTACGTTTTCACCGGCCTGTGAGCTTTCATGTGCTTTATCTCTTTACTCTGAAGAACTGAAACTAGTCAAATAGAGAAGATGTGTGTCACTTCTGATCTTGTGACACTTTGAGGATATTTTCTTGTGTTTTCTGCTGATTAGTGGAGAAATATCTGCCTCTCATTCTTGTTCTTTAATGACAGCTTCATCACTCCCTCCCTAATTTCTCAAAAATCCTCATCACACATGTATGACTGCGATGCCTGAGAAAAACACTCCTCTGCTTATTCCCATGTTACGCCACCGGCTCTGCTTTTATTTTAGTGCTGGATGCATGCATGGGAGTGCTCAGAGTTTGAGGGCCAGTAAAAACCTGGAGTTGACAAAATGCACCTTTAGACGTGAAAATGTTATTTCTCAACTTTAAAGCTCTCAGGTTCAGTTTAACAGTGAACCCAGGTGGCAAAAACTACGGCTTGAAATGGGAAAATCTGATTAAAAAAAAATCTCAATTTATTGTTTTGTTTAAGATAAACCTTTATTACTCCACGTCAGGGGAAATTTCCCGTGTTACAGCAGCAATATACAGTAAAGACAATAATTGTAATAAAAATAATATATACAATATGTACAAGAATGAAAGATGAAAAATGAAGAAATAGAGTATTGTTACACAATAAATAAATGACATCAGCAAAAAGTGACTTGTGGAATAAATGTGAAAGTGCAGAAAATGCTAGCAGTGCAAGGAATTGTGCAGATTTTACCATGGTTTAAGATGATATGATAAAGCCCAGTTTATGTTAACATCAGCCAGTGATGCTGATGTTGTAAAGTCTTATAGCAGATGGAATGAAGGACCTGTGATAGCGCTCTTTCTTGCAGGGTGGATGTCTCAGTCTGCTGCTGAAGGAGCTGCTTAAAGACCCCACAGTGTCATGCAGTGGGTGAGAGGGATTGTCCATGATGGATGTGAGCTTTGACAACATCCTCCTCTCACCCACCTCCTCTATGGAGTCCAGGGAACAGTCCAGGACAGAACCAGCCCTCCTGACCAGTCTGTTTAGTCTCTTTCTGTCCCTTTCAGTGCTCCCTGCTCCCCAGCAGACCACTGCATAGAAAATAGCAGACGCTACCACAGAGTCATAAAATGTCCTGAGCAGAGTCCTGCACACTCCAAAGGACCTCAGTCTCCTCAGCAGGTGGAGACGACTTTGGCCCTTCTTGTACAGGACCTCTGTATTGTGTGTCCAGTCCAGTTTATTGTTGAAGTGAACACCCAGGTATTTGTATGTGTCCACCATCTCAATGTCCAAACCCTGGATGTTCACTGGTGCAGTCTCAGGTGACAATGGCTGTATCATCAGAGAACTTCTGGAGGTGACAGATCTCAGAGTTGTAGTGGAAGTCCGATGTGTCCAGGGTGAAGAGAAAGGACAGACTGTCCCCTGTGGGGCCCCCATGCTGCTGACTACCACATCAGACACACAGTCCTGAAGCCTCACGTACTGTGGTCTGTTGGTGAGGTAGTCGATGGTCCAAGCAGCCAGGTGACAGTCTACTCCCGCTCCTTCAAGCTTCACCCTAAGCAGAGAAGGCTGGATTGTGTTGAAAGCACTGGAGAAGTCAAAGAACATGACCCTCACAGTGCTGCTGGGTTTCTCCAGGTGAGTCAGTGATCTGTGCAGCAGGTAGACCACTGCATCATCCACTCCAATGTTCGGTTGGTAGGCGAACTGCAGTGGATCCAGATACTGGGTCATCTGGGGACGGAGGTTCTTGAGGACGATCCTCTCCATGGTCTTCATCAGGTGAGAAGTGAGGGCCACAGGTCTGAAGTGGTTAGGCTCCCTGGGGTTCCTGGTCTTAGGGACAGGAACCAGGCAGGAAGTCTTCCATAACAGAGGAACCGTCTCCAGACTCAGGCTCAGGTTAAAGATGTGCAGCAGCACCTGACAGAGCTGGTCTGCACAGTCTCTAAGGAGTCTGGAGCTGATTCCATCAGGACCTGCAGCTTTCCTGGTTTTGATCTTTTTAAGCTCACTTCTCACCTGATCAGCTGTTATGGAGAGGCAGGGGGAGGGTGGCAGGGGGAGGGGTGATGGTGGTGGTGGGGGGTGAGACGAGGAGGGGTGATGGGTCTGTATGTGGAGTCTGGAGGTGGTAGAAGACGGGGATGGGAGGAGGGGTGCTGTTGGTGGTGTTGGTGGTAGAGAGCTGAGGTGTGAAGAAGGAGCTGGCTGGTCAGTGCTTTGATGAGGAGGGGGGAGGAATGGGAGCAGAGTCGAATCTGTTAAAGAACAGATTCAGCTCATAGGTTTAATAAAGTTGCTTAATTTTTCTGCATTTCAAAGACGGCTGTCAAGCTGTCAGACTTTCCCTACATGATTATTGTGGCTGAAAGAATTCACAACACCGATACAGACAGTTCATTTCTCTGCTGCAGCACTCTGAAGATCCATATTTAAAAGCAAACTCAAAGCCCACCTTTTTAGTCAGGCCTTTTATTGATTTTATTTATTTCATTCATTATTATTACTTTTTTAAAAATTCAATCTATTTATCTATTTCTAGACTGACCTATACGTTTTAGTGTAGTTAATCTATCTTTTATCACTTTAATTTTTCTGTTATTCTTATGTTGCTTTGCTCAGTTTGACTCCAAAGTAAACTGTTAAATATGTGAGAAAATAAAAATACTGATGTAAGATTAAATCACTGCTTAAAAGTCATTGTTATATACCTGCTTTTGTGCTGTTGTCTATTTTATTAATTTTATATTTGCTTTATTCTCTTTTATCCTTTATTTATTAATGTATTTATTTTATTTATTCACTTATCATTATTATTAATACTATTTTTTACCCTTGTCTTCATGGTTTTACCTTCTGTTGTCTTTTTCCTTAATTCTATGAGGCATTTTTTGTGTTTTTTTTATTTTCTATCTGGTGTATTGATGCATTTTGTAAACTTTTTACTATGTTTAACTCCACTTCTGCTTCTCTGCTCTTTTTTCCTTTCTATTTGGACTGTTTCTGAGTATCGTCCTTTTATTGTCCTGTTTGCAAAACCCCTAGAGGCTGTGGATGTAAACTAGCATTGTTGCTATAATCCGGCATATTTACGTCCATTGCTGTCTAAATAGACGTTCATTAATGTGCACTGTCGCTATCAAATAAAGAAAAAAATGAATAAAATAAAGTTATTATTCAGTATTGTGATGATCACTTGGACCTCAACATAACCGCTGTTATACTTTCTGTCCTCACTCCAGATTTTTTTTCCTTTTTTAAGTTTGACTAAAGCTCTTAAACCTGTTTCCGTCTCGTGTTTCATCAGAGTTTTCAATATCCAGCCTGGAGTTGATCCCAGATCAGTTTATAGCATCTGAAACCAGGCGACGGTATTTTTATTAGTCTGTTAAATGTTGTTCAGAGATGTAGCTGTAATTCTGCTGATATGTTGGATTTGATTTCTATTTACTGCACGTGTGCTACATTAAATAGGCTCCTGTGACACTAAACAACCTTTAACTTAACTGCACTCTGGTTTATTTTTGGCGTAAAATTGTCAACTTAACCTTCCTTTTATTCATCTCACATTATTTTCTCTATTATTTGTATTGTTTGGTTCAAAACATTTTTCTTACTTCAAACACAAAAAAAATGCAACTCAGATCATTTTTTTGAAGGTGCAACTGTTTAACATTTTTACTGATAAGTATTTTCTTCTGATTCCTTGTTTAAGTCTGTCTTTGTCACTTTCTGCTGCTGTTTTTCTTTCAAATGAAAAACCAACAGACGGTAAATCTTCACCTGTCGTCGGCCTCATCATCAAGGCTCAACGAGGAAACCATGAAACCTGGATGTGATGGGACATGTTGGGACTCGTAGAGCAGAGCTGGACGACTGGATGTGGATTCCAGATGGGTCCAGAGCTCAGAGGAACTCCCCAAACAAACTCACACTGCTGTACCCCTCCTCAGTTTTACGACTCCTGTTAACAGTCAAAGCAAACTGACCGTCATCTGGCTTATGAAGTGTTTCTCTCCTCCTGATTCTCACCAGTGTTCTCCTTAATGGAAGTTGACACAACAGCAGAAGATCTCAACCGATATGGATTTAATCACGGGGCTCTACGGACAGAAAGGCGGCTCCATCAGATCCAAAGTAGCGCATTTATTTGATTTTATCAAATCAAACAGGGCCAATTAGCTTTGGCCCTGTTTGATCTGTTGGGTTTGTTTTTTTTTTTTGGTTACTGTAAGCACAAAGAAAGTGGCATCTAGAAATGATGATAATTACTCTGCCAAGGGGACGGAGCTTCGGCGGAGTTATGTGATGATCGGCGTACGTTTGTCAGTTATTCTGTCTGTCAGCAACATTACTCAAAAGCGAACTAGTAGATTTGGAGGAAATTTTCAGGAAGGTCAGAAATGACACAAGGACCATGTGATTAGATTTTGGCAGTGATGCAGCTTATAGTCTGGATCCACGGATTTGTTAAAGATTTCTGTGTCATTGCTAGATAGCAGCACAGCATCACTGTAACTATGACAACAAGTGAACGCTACGTCAGCTGCCTGCTGAAGATCACATGATTGTGATCCTACTACAAATCCTCCACTGAGGACTTATCAGGACTTATCTGTCAGAAATGATACAAGGAACAACTGATTAAATTGTGGGGGTGTTTCTGAGTCCCATCAATTCCTGCTGCCCGCTACATATTTAGGTCATGCGATTTGGTATCTGTACATAATGTACACATAATAATAATAATAATAATAATAGCTTTATTTCTATAGCACTTTTCATACAAGAAAATGTAGCAGAAAGTGCTTTACATTCAAAGATAATAACATGCCACCCAAACACACAATCATTAGTTACATTTAAAACAAAAACAAATAAAATTGAACAAATTAAAAACAATAAAATTAATAAAAATACCTAAAATAGATGAAATTTTTATTAAAAGCCAGGCTAAAAAGGTAGGTCTTAAGTTTGCTTGCACATGCATAACACACACCTGTGCTCAGCACAAGGTCATTTTTATTGTGGGTACATCTACGTTAAACGGACACATTCTATAGTGCAGTGATTTCTGGCACGATTTTTTTTAAAGATTTCAGCCGTCGGAAATGATACGACTGAGCAGCCTTGGTGGAGTACTGCGCTCTGAGTGCTTTTCTTGTTCATTAATGTTATCAGCCGAAAGATTCTGCCACTGCAAAAATAGTGACTTTTATTAACATACTGCTCTTCAAGCTTTTGTTTCTGAATTAAAAACCCTCAACAGAAATTTAATGTAAGAAAAATAACAATACTGATAATCGTCCAAGTGGATAATCAATCAATCCCGTCTCTATAGGTTCTGTTCTCGGTCAAACGAATCCATCAAGTCATTGCCCACAATCTGTCTGAACTAATAATTGTAATCTGTATTTTTTTTCATATGAATCAGTCCTATTTCGAGTTATCAACAAGTCAATACGCAGCTGCTGTGAGTGAAGGTGGAGTCTGACAGGTGTACAGCTTCTCTCTAAGTGACACTGAAGCCGGCTGACGGTGAATTATTACTTCCTACTGCGAGTCGAGGTGTTTGACCTCTGGACGCGCTCAGATGGCCGTGACTAACTGCTCTAATAGTCTGTGATTAGTCTGATGAGGCGCCCTGCAGATTAGTTAAACATGTTCACTGCTCTCAGTCCCACTTTGATCAGCTCACCGGATGAAATGCTCACCTGTGTGCTGTCTGTATCCATGTTCCATCCACAGCACAGTGTTAGATGAGGGGGTTGGAAGCAGAGTGGTCGAACCCACTAAAAATCTGAGCTTTGTATAATTTCTGTAATTTTTAATGGTCTCCATTTTAATGGCAAAATGGTCTAACCCACAACCCAAATGCAGGTTACAGTGGTGCTTTGAATGTTAGACCATTCTGGAAAACACAAAACTTTGAACCCATTTTTCTCAAAAACTACAGAAAGTGTTTTAGACCACTCTGCTTCCAAACCTTCAAGTGTTATAATGCAAAGGAAGAAACACTGCTGGCCATAAATACGACACCACAGATGAAAATAGCTTCATTCTGTTGCTATTTATAGTGGGTTTTTTTTTTTTTTTTAATTATTATTACCATTTTATTAGATTTACATTATTTCCTCTCTGTGCTTTTTATCGATTTCAAACCTGCTGCTCTGACTGTTAATAAACAAGCTGTCCAACAGAAACATTACAGATGTCTTGTGCATCATTTTGTAAACTTTTTTTTTACTCAAATTACTCTATTATTTGTTGCACAACCTACATACATATACAGTGGTGGAAAAAAGTTTTCAGATACCCCATATATTTGTGAAATATTGCATCAAGAATCACTCTTAGGTCTTCAAGTGCGATTTCTTTTAGTACAATCACAGCCATAATACTAAACAAATGCTAAAAAAGCCATTAAAAACTGAAAATGTTCATGTTCCATTAAAGTAAGAAATTTTGAGTATTGGGTCATTTTCTTAGAATTTAGTTTTGTTAGTTTTTCTTGTAAACAACAAAAAAAAACATCATTTGTATTTGTTTTTGTCTGCCTAATGCAGCCACTGCTTTTAAAACACAAAAAAGATTTTTCCACAAATATTTCATGATAATATTTGAGCTTGTGTAAAATTTTAAGGGTGTCTGAAAACGTTTTTCCACCGCAGTATATATAATAAAGAAAAATGAAAGAACTGCAACTTTTAATATGTTATTGGACCAAATGGATTAAATTCAGCAAATTTTTCACAGGTTTGTAAACTAAGAAATATGGAATTTTACACTTAAAATAAGTGCTCTTTTTCTAAAGCTTGTGTTTGGAAAATGCATCTTGTTGCTGAGTGCATCAAGTCATAAACATGGAAGTTGTAGCAAAATAATGGAATTTAGCAGGTACGATGTTTAGTATTTAATCAGCTGCCAGTATGTCCTTAACCACCTACTAATATGATTATTTTAAATATCTGGATACACTAATATTCTGACCTAACAGTGCAATATAAAAATCAGTGCTGCCAATTTTACAAATCTAAAATCTCGCTTAAAACCACACGTGTCTGCTTTGTGGTGTCACTAAAGATGCTTCAAAACGTTTCATAGTAAATAAATCATGAGGAAGGTTTATGAAACATGGTTGTTTACATTCTCTGACAGCAGTAAATGGTGTGTCAGCTCCCAGAACATTTCTACTTCCTCATAAATACGACATCAGTGAGTAACTGGAGTGACTCTTCCTGTAAACAGGCCCTCCTACTGACACTGTAAATACTGTACATGTTGTGTCACTGCACACTCACCCACTCCTGTATTCTCAGTATTGTGAGGACAGTTCATGCAGTCATCCAGCGCTGCAGCACCAGATCCTGCTGCAGGCCGACATGCAGCAGCAGCTGCAGCTCTGATTACTGGAGTGTGACTCTGCTGCTCCGTGACTCTGTAAAAAAACAAACAACAGGAGAAAGGGAGTTTTTTGGCTTAAACTGGCTTCTCTGCTACTGTCATTGTTCCTGAATTTTCTCACGGTTTTCTCCTCTGTTGTGAAAACAAAAGCAAAGTTATGAATCACCACAACTGAGATGAAACCACAGAAATGTGTTTCTTCATTTGGTTACAAAGCTTTAGTTTGATCTGAGTTGACTTTAGATGGCTTTTAGACACAGATTAGAGGTGCTGTCTGCAGATTTTAACAGGAAAAATAACATTTTCAGCAGTTTAAATGATGGAAATGACATCTAAGATTCTCAAGGGCACTTTTTCAAGTATTTTTTTGGCCTTTTTCAGCTTTATTAACAGAATAATAGTGAGAGGAAGACAGGAAAATGGGGAGAAGAACCTACAGCAAAGGGCCATGGGCTGGAATCAAACCCATGGTTGCTGCATCAGGGACTATAGCTAATGTTTATGGGTTACCTGCTCAACCTGTTGAGCTACTGGGGCATCTTCAGTGCACTTCTAACCCTTTCAAACACTGTGTCCAATACATCCATCTATTATCTATACACCAAATAATCCTCATTACAGTGGGCTGGAGTCTATCCCAGCTGACTTAGGGTGAAGGAGGAGGACACCTGGACAGGTAACAGTCTGTCACAGGGCTACACATAGAGACAAACAATCACACTCACATTCACACCTATGGACAGTTTAGAATCACCAGTTAACCTCAGCATGTTTTCTGACTGTGGGAGGAAGCCGGAGAAAACCCACACATGCACAGGGAGAACATGGAAACTCCATTCAGAAAGATCCCAGGAAGGCCGGGATGCGAACCAGGGACCTTCTAGCTCCAAGGCGACAGTGCTAACCACTGATCCTCTATGCATCCCCGTGTCCAATACAGTCGACAGTTATTTAAACTGCAAACTATAACCACATTAGTTCTAATAATTATGCCAAACCAGCAGGAACAGTTCAGACATGACTTTGATGTATTAGAAATTATAAATTTGATATTATAATTATGTTTAATTAAATGTATTTTAACAGTTTTTTTTTAAATCTAAAAAATATAGATTTTTTTTTTTAATCGATTTTTTTATGGCTACTGAGATTAACAGGTTTTTAAATGTTATTTTAAATCTAGCATGTAAACTCTCAGTTTGTTCTTGTAATTTTATTGATATATTTGTTTATTTCAAAAATACTGACAAAATCTGGAGTTTCTTTTTACAGTACAATGATTAATTTTATTTTGCTTCTTTAAGTTTTAAACACTTCTATATTTTTATTTTGAATGCAAGACTTTTAATTATATTTCAACACTGTTGTTTTGCTATTTTTGCTAATATACAATATCTTAAAAGCTCTTCTAATTCCACTATGAAAAACACTGTTGCACTGTATGCACTGTTCATGTTCTGGCCTTGAGAACAGATCAGGTCTTGTTCTGTCTTCACTGCTCTGAGAGGTCAGAGGTTAAATCGGTTCAACCTGCTCTCTCTATCTGCTCCTGCTGTGACGAAGCTGTCAGGTCACTTCCTGTACAGGACAAATGTCCACTCTGGACTGTCTGTGTCCTCAGACGTCACCTGAAGGCCGAAGTCTGTCCTTGTCGTCAGCAGCAGCGGCTCTGACGTCGGGATGTTTTTTCACTCCTCCTCCTGCTGGATGTAAATCAGAGCGACGCTGCTGTTCTGTTCAAAGACGCAGAGACAAAAGGAGAAGTGACTGAAGTGCTGACGAGTTTCATGAGCTTCTGACCTGAAAGAGGAAATGGACTCATCAGCGTGTCCAAGTTAAAATCTCGTATTTTGTTTTCAATTACATTGTGGCCAGTTAATGATAATATTTTTGAATGACAGAAAATAGTGAAAAATGTACTTTGTAATTTCACAAAACTAACAGATTAAAAAAGACCAAAACTATTTTTTACTGTCAATTAACATGTTGATTATTTTCATGATCAATCTATTAGTTTTATGATCTATTAAATGTCAATTATCTATTAAATGGTTAAAAATGTCTGTGTAGATGTCGTCAAATTCTTAGTTTGGTCTCAACCTAAAGATATTCAGTTTACTGTCACAGAGCAGGAAAGAAGCCAGAAAATATTCATATTTAAGAAGCTGCAATCAGAGAATTTAGATTTCTTTGAATAAAAAAAATGACTCTAACTAGTAACTCAGACATCAACATAGTTGCCAATTAATTTAATACTTAACAGTTCATCAGTTACTTGGCTAATTGTTGCAGCCTTTAGCACAAACCCCGTAAAATATTTATATATTTTACAGAAAAACTAAGAAATGTCAGATGTAGCAGAACCAATGATAGCTGTTTAAAAGAAACAAACATTCTGCACAATTTTACCTTTAATTATTTTATGAATAAATTTATAAATATGGTGACTATATGACACCCTTTTCAAATCATTATTTACAACTTTAATAATATACAAACGTAGATTTCTTATTTTCTTTTGCCTAAAGTGAATTTCTAAAATAACTATGTTTTTAGTTATTATTGTTCAGTACAGGCCTGCCTGGTGTGACGTTAGGCTGCAGTGTGCATTTACCAGGAAAATAGTAGGCGAAATAATCAAATGTTTAATAAAAACTTGTCATACTTATCTGGATAAACTGGATCATCCATGTCAAAACACATTTTTAAAACCTTTATAGTCCATTCAGGTATTTAAAACAGGTTATGTGTGGCATTTGTTAGAATTAATGTTATTTTTTTCTGTACAAAACATACTTCGATTTTCTATTTTTGCTCTGTGGGCCGTATCATTATCTATAACTTCCACTAGTTCCACAGTGGGTGCTGCTTGTGGGAGATTTGCCTTCATTTGTTCAATAACTGCAAAATGAATGAAACAATTGAGGTTGAAAAAAGCAAAAACACCAAGAGACTAATGCAGTTCTGTGAGAGCTGAAGTTTCACGTGTCAGAATCCTTGGAGCTGCATGGATACAGGATACATGAAACCAAGTGGCCACACACCTTCATAGGAGTCCTCATTCAGATTAATTTCCGTCAGCGTAGACGATGGACGACTGTATCACTTTACCGTACTGTATGTGCTCATACTCAGCATTCAGCATGTGTAGCGTTGGCAACAAACTGGAATACAGTATGATGGAGAGGCATGCGATGAGTCAAGAAGAGCTTCAGTGCAGCACAAAATGCTCATATAAACATCCACATGCTGCACAGATAACAGCCTGAAATACTGACAACAAGAAAATACAACAAATAAAATGCAACCAGGTTATACGAAATATTGCTCTAACTGTCTGTAATAGTCCACTCTCAAGAAATGTGAACCCAGAAATGCTTTGTACAATAAAGTTTCATGTTACAAATGCAGAGAATGGGTTATTAGCTTTTAAAGACAGCTAGAAGTTAACCTTCATATATTCATCAGTTTGCATAAATAGCATAATCACCTATATGGACAATATTTTAGAGACTGCTTAGCTGATATTGACAATACTGACATGGTTTCAGGGATTACTGAGAATACTAAATCCATTTATGACATTTACAACATTGAAAATCGTTGTTTAAACAAGAAGTGGCTGGGCTTGAACAATAAAAAGATATTAAATCAAAAGTGATTCACAACAGGAGTTGCAAAGGCTACAATATAGAATCTACGACGTGCAGTGCATCTGAGCCAGAGTTCAAAGAGCCATTTCACTGGTCTTACAAATTCATCCGTCATGTGGTAACACTCCAATGCATATTAAATCTATTAAACTGTGAATGTTATATCCCAAAGAAAAATCATATTTCAACATTTTGCTCTAAACAGCCCTACAAACAGCTCTGTTCCAGCTACTGGTAGGGTAATTTTAATGAAGTTTCAGATATTTTGAGGTTATTTATTAGTGTAAAACGCTGGACCTGCATTTCAGAATCAAGAGCTCCGTGTAACTGGTGTGGATGTTGAGAAATAGTATTTGTTCATTCAGATCTCTTCAGTGTTTCTGTTGCTTGACAGTGTGCTACTGACTCATGTCTTTGTCTTATCTGCTAGTAATCTTTATTTTTCACTTACTTTTATTGATATAGATTTTGTTTCTGTTAAGCAATTTGCAACTTCATTAAGAAAAGCGCTGTATAAATGTACTGTATCATTATTGTCTATATCTCTCTCTTCAATAACACACATTTTTAATATCCTGTTAAGTTGTCCTAATATAATCAGTATCAAGAGTAGACTAGCTAAGATGCTAATATTAACTGAGGGTTTCTGCAGAAATCAGCCAGTCAAATTTAATGCTTTTTAATGCCATTTTAATGCTATACTGTAACTGACTACCCAATTATCGCAATGCTTCGGCATGTTTACGCAGATGCACATATCTGATGAATCGCAGTCCACAATTATATATTATTATATTAATTAGTGTCAAGTATTTTTCTTGAAAAGTGCAGAAAGAAGTTTTAATGCAACTGAGAGTCAAATTTAATGATTTTTAATGCCATTTAAGGTCTTAATTTTCGCAAAATCAACTTAATGACTATTAATGTTTTTTAATGCCCTGCAAAAACCCTGTAACTAATCAAGTAGCTAGCTAACAAGCTAATGTAAGCTAGTTATGGCATTTGGGATTATCTTTCTGCTAACGGGATCAAGCAAAACCCGGTGAATCGTCTTAGTTTGCTGGCAGCGTTAATGTGTTAAATTAATAAAAGCCATTAAGTGCTTTTGGATGTAATATTAAGAACCATTAACTTCTTGCAAACTGTAATGCATTAAAAGTTGTATTTTTATGGTTACAAACAAAAAGAAATATAATAGAATGAATACAATTGCGATTTTATTAGTTTATAATCCGCTGAAAACAAGAACTGATGTGTTTTTTACCTTGTAATGAGTTCTTCATAGCTACTGAGGAAATGATTCGTCTTCCTGTTCGCCATTTAGTGCCGCCATGTTTCTACAGCATCCCAGAGGGGACAAATCAAACACTGACTCACACAAACGGAGTTTCACGTACTCTACAGCCATCTTGTTTGATTCTAATAATCAAACAAGATGCACCTAAGCTCGATGTCATAGAAAAGGACAGAGTCCAGTTTCAAAAAAACAAATTCTTACCTTATAGAAATTTGCCAGTGTTTGTTACTGGGTTTACTTCTTTCCACTCAACTGAGCAGCAATTGGCTTCTATTGATTTGGATATGATATAAAAATTAAATGGGACACTCTTGAAATATATATATATATATATATATATATATATATATATATATATATATATATATATATATATATATATATATATATATATATATATATATATATATATATATATATAAATTTTATTTTATTTTATTTTTTTATTTTTTATTTTTTTTAAATATGCAGTATACAATGGTTGCTTCTCATTCCAGTTTGCCAACAGTCATCACAATAGACAGGAAGTTACTAATGTTTGGTTAAGAAGTTTTTTTTTTTAAATAGTAAATGAATCAGTCAAGTAAGTTTAATTTCCCCAAAATATAGACAAATTTTGATGAACATAAATTTCAAGACTTTTGTTGATTTTAATCATGTTGTAAGGAAATGGATGGAAGACGATGGATACCTAAATAAAAACATTATACATAATGCTGCAGCTTATATGTGAAGCTCATTATCATGATGTAAAATTAATTTCTGTCTCACACTTGTTTTCCCACCTGTATTTAAAATAAACCCACAAACAGTCGAGGACACTGACCTGCATTTATTTCCACAGGTCTCTAAACCCTCCCTCTAAACTTAACTAAATCCCCACCCTAAAAGTTGAAACTTCTCATTATGTGGACTGTTTTTATCCCCATAATGTGACTCTGCAAACAGATTTACGGCCGTACAACACAAGTAAAACACACACACACACACACACACTCAGCAGCACTACAGGATATGTGTGTGAGTTTCTGCAGCTGTTCCAAACTCGTCAACCTGACAGTCGTCCACTGAAGTCGCTGTGAGCTTGAACCCTCAATGCATTTCTCGCTGGCTGGATCTCAGCTGAGCCGCTCAGTGCTGCATGTTTTCATGCTCGTCCCAGAAGCCAGGGAGGGTCTTCTGGAGTTAAACCATTTCTAAATCTCCTATTACTGTTCTCTCTACGCTTATCTGACTGTGTGTGAAGCCACAGTTGGCACAAAACTTCTTACACTTGAGAAAACAAACAGTTTCGAAGGATATTTAAGCTTTAATGGGATACATGCTGTAGCTAAAAGTACATATTAGTTGTCTGGTGTCCGTTAGATTCATCTGACCAGCCTTTACCACATTACCCCATAACAATATTTCAAACTAAACCTCCCTGAAAAACATTTACTACTCTCTAACAGGTTGAAAGATAAATAAAATAAACCTTGAAGCCTTACGTGGAAGTGACTTAGAATAAATAACTATATTTATTATTATATCTTTATTTCTTAGCCTATTGTACTTGTAATTTCCTGTCCTGCTTCTTTCATGCCACCTTTGTACCCAGCTGCTGATTTTTTCTGGTGAGGGATCAAAAAGTTTATCTTGTCTTATAAATATCTTGGAATATGGCTGCCTGAATGACAAATCGTCTTTCTATACTGGTATTCATATCTATCTAAATAAACTAAAATGAGGTTTTTCTTTTTATTAAAAAGAAATAAAAGTGTTGTTGTATGGATTATGTTTATAAAGATAACTGATTTTGTGGTGTATCTGCATCTTGTTCCTTTCTACTCTGGGCTGGGAATAATCACAGTCTACAATAGATGGATGTTGCTTTAGAGTCTGTAAACTTAAACCTGCATTCTTTGTAATATCCAGTAGGGGGCGACTCCTCTGGCTGCAAACACATCTGATTGACTAGACATCTATGAGAAGTGATCCAACTTTTCACTTGATTTGTGAACTTAGCCAATATTTTCCTAATCAGTTTATCATCTCAATTGTTAGCTTCAAGTCTCAAGTTTCAAAAAACAAAGATGGTGACGGTCAAATGTCAAACTCGAAACGAGTGACGTCACGGTGGTGATAAAAGATCTGACTGTCCGTTCAAAATGTTTGAATGACATCTTTCCTTAGAGGGATATTTCTGTTACACCTGAACTTTAACTGTAGCTCAGATGAGAGTTGTTCTTTAATTAACCTGCCTGACAAACTGTGTCGCCGAGGATACAAACAGAACATGACTTCATCTAGAAATCCAGCAGCTCTGCAGCCGTTTGAACGTGATGATGCCAGCTGTAGCTTCCACAAACACGAATACTCGAGCATCGGTCGGCTTTCTCTGCTGCTGCAGAAGCTAGTTTGTCTCAGCAGTTAGATGTTTGGTGACGTCAGTGAGGCTTTCTGGCTTCGGTCCAGCCGGCTGGACGTCAACAGCTGCGTCACTGCGAGCTTCCCGACACCAGCCTGAGCTGATGATCACTATGTGCCCTTCTCAGGCCCTCAGCGTGGGCTTAGAGGGAAGCTGTGGTATCCTGCTGGACTGTTAACATCTCTAGTATAATCCTCTGTCGGCTGGAACTGATCCTGAAAGCCGGTTTAACCCTCAGCTCGTTCTCCTATCAACAAAACCTGGAAGCAAGTGCAGAAGGCACTCACTGAAGTACTTTGAAATTCAAAATCGCAACCCTTATCGGAGGACGTAAGACTTTTTTAGCTGTGTGACATTTTTCAAAATTTTAAATTTTCATGTTGAAATTCAAGCTCGATGAAGTTACCATATATGTTCCTTGCCTGTTAGTGGTAAAAAAAAATCCAAGAAATGTATATATCATCATTTAGCACAACTTCTCAACTGTAAAATGTGTGCGTTTCGTCAACTAACCATGAACAGTTTTGAAGTTTCGACCGCAAATATGGAAGAGGACTGAGCCGCAAGTCCATCTTTTTCCAACTTCGGAGAAAAGAGAAAGGCCACTGCTGATTGGTCAAATGCCACGATGCCGTGCCCTGTGACGTAGAATGATCTTCGCTGATTGGCTGGGTGAAAACCACATGCTTGTTGACCTCACTGAGAGGCAGGAGCAACGCCATACTTAATATGTGCAGAAGTTATCAAATATGATCACTTGCCTAGTGAAGGGCTACAGCTGCATTTGTTGAGTTTTGGCCACTAGAGGGCAGAAAAAGCAGCAAATTAATACGAAAAATAACACAATCTTGACTGCAACCTGCTCCACAAAGCCCACTAAGAAAAGTGAGGATTAAAGTGAAAACATCTGACCTGAATGAACAGGAAAACTTAGTCAGGCTGGAGGAATTCCTTAAAGGTCAACTGAAGTTCACACTATCAGGCTAATTGGAGCCACATTCATGTAGCGAAGATAACGGTGAACAGCAGCGACGTTCACAGCATCCCAGCAGTGACTGCTATTAAAAAACAAACATCTGACAACCAGAACAAAATTACAGATAACATGCAAATCATCAGGGGCTTCTACTCAACGATCTCTGATGTGCTAACCATTTTTTTAATCATAAACTATGAATACTTGAAATGGTATCTGTGAAAATTCAGACTGAAATATCAAATAGTTTCTCAGATAACCAGTACATTTTTAAAAGAATGTTTGAAATGTCTTTCATTCAGAAACTGCATTTTTTTTTCTGTTAATGTGTCCTTAAAGATGGGACTTTCCATGACGGCTTCAAGTCTTTTCTTTATAGGTTTCAATTGACCCATAATCAGAGATTATTTGATCTACTTGTTTGGTATTACAGATTCTGAATCAATGACATGATGAGGAATAACAGTGAAACTTTGCATTTTTACCTTTAAGAGTTCCTGAGATATTGTTGTTCTAACAGCCTCAAATTTCAATGTGTGAATGAAACATATTTATGCTATAAAAAAATTCAGGCAAATCTGAATTGTTCAAGTAGCAAATGTTCCAAATATTCGATGATGTCAGATGGATTGACCCACATTTACTAACCAAATAAGGTCATACTGCTGACGTGGACAAAACTAGAGTGAAAGGCTGCAAGAAACTCCTGACTGATTAAATTAAGTTATAACACTATAAAATATTGTAAAACAACCTAATTTTATCCAGAATGGTGCTATGGGGGGTCAGTAGGAGCTCTTTGTAGGACACAAGCTTCGATTTTTGATAGAAATTTCTATTTTTGTCTTTATCATGATAAATCATGTCTTAAATTAAGCTGTATTTCCAGGTGCATGTCTGGTTATTATTTTTCCTACTGTTGACTATTTTAGTAGCATTCATCGTTCTATTAGGGTAACTTTGAGACTTACTACCATTTTTTACTGTGAAATTTATTAGATTTTCTGTAAGCTTAACTTTTTCAAGTGGCCCTGGCTATTAGAGTTAAAAAAAAAATAAGGTATCACGGTATCATCAATCTTGACTTTCCTTCGCTTTGGAACTGACATAATCCAACATTAAGTCAGACTAACTGAAATAATCCTGATTTGGTAAACTCGCTCTATGAAACCGGCCCCTGCACACCATCCTGTCTGCTAATAATCAGAGCGAACCACGATGAGGTTTCAGAAGAAATATTTATTGAAAATGCAAATGTACACTTGTATGATACAAATCCTCTTTAACTCGACTATCCAGGTGGGTCTGTTGGTAACACGTTAAGAATTTAGTGCACAGAGAAAACATTCATCTACAACACGTCGCCTTGTTCTCCTAATATGTTCTTTTCTCTGTAATCGGGAATAAATCAGAGTTTTGTCTCCGGTTGTGTTTGTTTGTTCTCCAGTTGGGTCGAATGCTTCTCTTCTCAGACTGTTTACGGCTATCGAACTCCAATAAATAAATAAAGTGCTCCACATACAGCTGGATTTAAATCAGTTAATACGCCTCTCTAGTGTTGATTATAGAAAGTATTTTTCACATCGTTGAATATACACTTTATTGTCGTATTTCTAAGAGTGAGATATCTAGAAAAATTTGATATTGAAAATTATTTTAGGAAGGTAGGGAGTTCACTTATTTACAAAAACAAGGCACAACATGAGGAGTTCTGGGTAAAATGTGAACTTGTTTCCTGACTATCTGCATCCCGTTAAGAAAACCTTCTTTAAATATGTGATTTTTTTGTTGCTTCGCAGCTCAGATGTGCTCTGAGAGAGAAAATAACAAACAACTTTACTTTTTCCTTCATTGTTCTTTCCTCTGCAGGCTGGCTGGGAGGTGGCAGCACAGAAAAGCAGTAAAGCAGAAGGTTTACCTCTGAGCAGCAGGATTTTAAAAGTGTTAATTTATCAATATCTTGTTTGAAAATATGAAATATATCTGAATATGTGAAATAACTCCAATAAACCGGAAAGAAATCTGCTGCTGCTAAAATTTTTCAAGTAGAGCTGGCAATGCTAATAATGAGTCTTTGAGCAAAAAATCCATGAAAAATTTCTTACTTCTTACTGCCATTGCTGGAAAATGCATGAATTAAAAATACACCCAATTATTTTAAGGTTATTTTATGAAATTTCTAGGAGATTTGGAGATAAATCTGAGAAAATGTATGAAAACATAATTCTAACTAATGCTACAACTAGCATCAGGCTACAAAATGTCTTTTGTCAATTGAATTTACGATTATTAATACCTTATGCAGCCTATTTTAAGAGTTTAAAATCAATATTTGAAAGCCTTTTGAGGACCTGAAGATACCCTGTGTTCTGTGTTTTTAATATGTAGCTCCCTCTTTTCGTTGTGGTAACGCCTCCATAGTTCAGCATAGAAGACCTTAGTGTACAGGAAACAGAAATTTGTCATTTATGTACAAAATTTTGTAGTAAAGTAACCACAACTGTGTCTCCCAGTAGTTAAACTGTGATTAAGAAGGCCAGTATGAACAGGAGGGACGATTAAAGCACCCTAAGATTGCTTCAGTGTGCACAATCTGATATGACATTTAATGCTATCATAATTGTTAAGATGTATTTTTAAATAATTTAACTATCTAAACGCCATTCTGTTGTGTCGTACGTTTCCGACATTTTTGTCATTTTTGCTTCTCCGGGAGAGTAAATACCGTATTTTTTGCAGCTGCCTGCTGTTGATCTGCAGTACCACCTCCCTGCCAGCAGAGGCACCACAGTGACTTACTGTGCGATCATTTACTGCCAGCGGAGCTCCTCACTCGTCCTGCTAATCACAGCCTCCAAACACCCTAAAGCCCTAAAGCAACATGGCCGATGTTTCTTCTTCTTCTTCTACGTCTTGTGGTTTTGCAGATGTGAACACTGAGTGTGTTTAGGACCACTGGCAGGAGCAGTCGGTCGGCTCCTGGATGGTGTAGCTAACCCAGGTAGCGTTTCCGCTGCAGTACAGCTGCACCGAGCGCCGCTGCAGCCCCGTTTCCCTGCAGCACTTGCAGAAACGAGCGTACGTGTTGATGTTGTAGTTGTAGATGCTGGCGGACGGACACTTTCCGTCACACGACACGATGTTCACCTGCAGGACATGAAGAGTCAGTAGAGATACAAACAGGGCTGGAAAAGAACTTTGACTTAACTAGATGTATTTCTCTTCAACTTCTTTCCTTACTGGTCTCACATCCTGCTTTTTAGGTTCCTCTCTTTCCTTCAGTTTGTTATATATAGGGGGTCCTCGGTTTATGACATCGCCGACCTACGGCATTTCGTTGTTACGCCGAAACTGGTTACGTGGAACTAGTTGGTGAGCGAAGCGGACGAATACGTTGTCATATGGTGCTATAAGACGGCTTTGTTTACATTCGCCGGTTGTACGCCACCTTGGATTGTGCTACATTCGTTAACTTTTTGCCCTTCATTTTGGCTCCCAAGAGTAAATCAGACTCTTCTGATGGCAGTGCTTCGAAGAAAAGGAAAGTCATCTCCATGGAAGTGAAATTAGAGATAATAAAACGCTCAAGTTGTGAAAATAGTGCAACATATTCTGTTACCTTCTTGAAAAATGAGTCATACAGGCATGAAAGTCATTGGTATTCATTGACTTTTCCGAAGAACTGATCGATATCGGCTTTGTTTACATTTTTGCCGGAGTTTCAGCTTATGGCGAAAACCGACTTACATCAATCCATATGAATGGAACTCCAATGTAAGTTGAGGACTCCCTATAGCTGCTTTTTTTTTGCTATAAAAGTCTCCAAACTTACAAAGCCCAAATTCCACAACAAATGGATGTATACTGCCCTACAGACATTGCCTCTTGTTTAGTCCAGACCTTTCTTCCATTACCTATTTATATCACACATTTACCAAACACCTTCCCAGCAGCTAGTTTGGCCTTCCCTCACTGCCCGCTGGGTATATTTACTTGCCAGAGCCACTTTTACTAATACTAAAATGTCTCATCCATGAACAAAGCACAGCAAATATTTTGTTGTTGGCTGCACAAATGAACACAAGAAACTTCATGTACTTCCACTATCTAACGAACTGAAGATCCGGTGGATTATTTCTATTTTGTGCCCATAACAATATGAAAATCCTTGGACTTAGCATGTTGGGCAGCTAACGTGGCTAACCTTACTGTTAGCTGTGACTGTATGGCCACAGACCAGAGCTATGCGACACTGTAATACTGAGGGAAGCCGGTACATGAAAAGATCGTGTGTTGTTGTACGTAACGTCTGCATGAGGCTCTCTTTGTTCTGGGTGTGATTTTGGTTCAAGCATGTTTCGTTGTACTCCAGAGTTGAGTTAACAGCTAATAACTCCTGCAGGGCTTCGCTTAAACCTGGGGTTACAGTACAGCATTGCTTCAATTTTGTCAGAGTAGAAGGGGCTTTTTAAGAAGGAGTTTTAAAGAGACAGGAGCTAAAATGGAGTTGCAGCAATGTATAGTATGAAAACAATAATTTATATATTTTTGAAACCAAAACATGTAAACATATTCTAGTGGGAGCCAAAAGAAGAATCTGAACCTGTGAATAATCCTAATATGGGCTCTTTAAATCTCTTGATACATTTGCGGATAAATCTGCAGCCTTTGATCTGCTGTCCAGTGTATTCATATTTATTATATCAGGTGCAAAGGACAACAAACTACTATAAAATGACCCCTTTCGATGCTACACACACCAGAAAGACCCATTATGCTGTTGTGTCACTCTAGAAATACAGTAGAAACAAAACTGAAATAGCAAACAGTTTCAATGTGCTTCCCTGTTATAGGCTCAGTTGCTTCAGAGCGATCAGACAAGTGATGTTAAATTTATAACAAATACATGCTCCAGTTTATATTCACCTTCATCCACCCCTTTATGCATCTTGATCTGTTCCACCTACATGAACCAAAATAGCAGGTGGAGTTTCCTGTGCCATCCCAAGACCTTTCACTTTGCAGCTGTTGTGGTTGCATGGTTAAAATGGGGCAATAATACTAAAATAACAGAAAAACAGATGTGAAGCTCACCGGTCTGTTGCTGCGGCAGTCGTTCTTCCTGATCGTCATCCTCACCGTCACTTTCTGACACGACTTTCCGTCTTCTTTGCCTGTTTACACGACAGCAAACCAAAAGAAATCCATCGGAACAGAGGCAGAATGACACACCCAGAACAATATGTCAACCAGGAGGGAGAAAAGGAAGCTGCCGATCATGCAGAAGCAATTTTAGATTAATCAAAAAGGATTGTCTATAATATTATTAGAGTTAAAAAAGCATAAAGGAGAAAAAGGAGTAAGGACAAATGAGACTCGGCAAAAACACTCAACAAATGTTGGAATGATGAGATCAATCATGCATGAGATGGCTTCAAACAAATCTGACTTAACATTTAAAGATCTGAAAATAAAACCAGTAAATATCCTATTAACACACACACACAGAGCATAAACTTAAAGATGCTATGTGTGGCATTTCACAGATTTTATACATGAAGATCACCCATGAGAACTGCTGCAAAACACGATCTGTAGCTGTGGAGGTGATTTGTAAGGAAAGAAACCCTGACGGTGTCACCAGTGTCCCTCCACTGGGCTTCGAGACAACAAATCTATAAATACAAGTGTGAAGTTTCAAGCATGTAAATGAAACCCGACCCTTACTAAGAAATGAAAGTGAGTATATCTCTTCTGCTGCTTTGATTTAGACCATCCTCTTAATCTGTGTCCTGAATCAGCACTGTGGCAAATCAGAACTTTTGTTGTTGCACTTAGAAACAAAAAACAAAGCTGGGGTTGCAAAATTCATATAAAATTCATATAAAATTGACTCGACAGGCTCTTTTAAACTGTGCAGCTGCAACAATTGTGTATCACACTGTATGAGAGGAGTCTAATAAATAATCTTGGTCTCAATGCATCAGTGCCAGTTTGGAGAATTCTTCAGCCATGATGTAAATATACACTGTCTGGCCAAAAAAAGTCGGCACCTGGATTTAACTAAGTAAATAGGTAAGAGCCTTTAGGAAGGTAGGGAGTTTATTTACAGTGATGAATATGTTTCGGCTCAGCTGCAACAACTTATTTAACCCTAGCTGATGCTCTGCGGAGCTTCTCATTTCTATGGAAAGGATGTTAATCTGTCTCAGAAGAGTCAAATTATTGACCTGCATCAAGCAAAGAAAACAAATAAGGAGATTTCTGAAACTACTAAAATCAGGTTCAGAACTGTCCAACGCATTATTAAAACCTGAAGGATAGTGATGAATCATCACCTTCAAGGAACAAATGTGGTCTGATGAGTGCAGATTTACCCTGTTCCAAAGTGATGGGGGCATCAGGGTAAGAACAGAGGCAGATGAAGTGATTCATTCATCATGTCTAGTTCCTACCAGCCTGTGGGGGTTCGGGTTATGATCTGGGGTTGGTCAGGTTCAGCAACGTTATGTTCCCAAAGAATGAGGTCAGCTGACTACCTGAATATACTGAATGTCCAGGTCTTTCTATCAGTGGAGTTTATCTTCCCTGATGGCATGGTCATGTTCCAAGATGATGATGCCAGGATTCATGGGGCTCACATTGAAAACGAGTGAATCAGGGAGCATGAGACGTCATTTTCACACATGGATTTTCCTCCACAGAGTCCAGACCTCAGCCCCACTGAGAATCTTTGGGATGTTCTGGAGAAGACTTTGCACAGCGGTCTGACTCCCACCATCAATATAAGATATTGGTAGAAAATGAATGCAACTCTGGACAGAAATAAATGCTGTGACATTGCAAAAGCTTGTCGAAACGATGCCACAGCGAATGTGTGCCATACTCAAAGCTAAAGGTAGTCCAACTAAATATTAGAGTGCGCAACTTTTTTTTTGGCTGGGCAGTGTATTTAAGTATATGACAGATATGAGACCACAAGCAACTTGTGTCATTCACCTGCATGACTAGTATGTTTTTTAAAAGGCTGCTCTACAAAATCATCTTTGATTCCAGACCAACGTTGTGGTCAAATAGTGAATGTCTTTCTCTTAACACTTTTGCTTGACCTTGATGGAAAATGTCATGATGTTGAGAAAAAGTGTGAAGAAGAATTTATGAGAACTTCAGAAACAACTATCTGAGAATCAGGCTGCACTAACACTAAGAAATTATCTCATTTCCTTTCATAAAGGATGGACAAGTCTGTCCTGTGCTGAAGGAGATAAGAAAGGCAGCACCTTTCCTCAGCGTTCGGAGAGTAACACCAGCTCTTATCATGGCTGCCATTATGATACTTTCAGGTCATGGTCACAGTTAGAATGTACACTGCTGTTCAAAAGTTTGGGGTCACTTAGCACTGTCCAAGCAGACAGCATTGTGGGGATTTAGCAAGCAATAGCCCACCATGACAAAGACTTCTGTGACACTTAATGTCCTATATCCAGCGTTCATGTGCAATGTCAAGCGTGGGTTGAGTCTGAAAGTGTTTTTATGTCTGTGCATGATATGTAACTGTGCTGACTGTAGACTAAATCAGCAATGTCAGCACACGATAGATAGCCACTGCACCCATTACATATCTAATGTCCACAAACTGGGCCCTGCCTTTACAACACGTGTGTAACGGCAGACTTAAACAAAGACGCGGTCTTCGATTCGAGGCAATATTTATCGGTTAGAAAAAGCATTGATCAGCCCAAACTTTATTTTTGAGATCAGATAGGAAAATCCCAAGATAAAGTGGATTGCGCGTATTACAAAGACTGCGGTCAAAGACTAGAACTTTTGCAGTCAGTTTTGACGTTCTGAATTGAAATGCTTAAAAACTTGTCATGACAGATACATGTCCCTCCTTGCAACACTTAAAGCGAAGCAGTGAAGAATCAGAAATGATAATAAAATGTACCACTGCTTATAATACAGTCAAAGAAGAGCTAACTTTTCCCAACTTTAGGTCTCAGATCATTCAGTGAAATGCACAAAACATTTAGAAACATCAAGAAATTACCAATGAGTATCGGAACTTAAGAGAACCCTTTATTCACATATGAATTTTTTTTGGTCTCTTTGCTGCACATTTATAGCTAACAAACTCCAATATTACTGCATTCTATGAGTTTTTTCAGAAGAAAGTGTTAGCTCAAGATCACCCAAATTGAATTTATTCAAATTCTTATTATACTGGCCAACAATTGGATGGGTTTGATCAATCCTGCCACCAGGTCTGACATGGATGAGTCTTACAAAATGCCACACGTACCATCTTCAGTTTCCCACAGCGCCCCCTGCAGTGCTGCAGCAGATCCTCTACATGTTGGATGGAAAGACCCCCGACACCAGAACACAACGGTTTCTACTGACACATGCAGACGTCTAAGCCCGACTACTGGGCCACTACCAACAGTACATTGTTGGTAATCAACAATGCACTGCCCAGACAGTGCTAGATGGGGAAGGAGTTTATCTGTTGTGTACATGTACGTGATCCACAGGGAGGGGCAGGGGTGAAAACATGTTCCTGTCCTCTCAAGTGTCATGTCATTTTTTAAATTTTTTTGGGCCTAATTAAATGCTGTTTCCCTGCCTCCTTTCAAGGTGCAAAATTATTTTAACACCTTTGACTGCCTAAATTTAATGGTTTTAAAAGGCAAGGAAATTGTGCTACATGTGCACAACAATGGTTTTGATTTTGTTGTTTGACTATTTTGGGTCAAGACCTGAAATGAGTAGCAGTTGAGAGGACATTTCTGCAGGATGGAGAAGGTAGAAGTCAGACTTTGGGGTTTCCTGTGTGTTTTCTCATTATGTTTTAGAGGGAGTACATTGTTGAATATCAACAATGGCACTGACAAGCCTTGTTGTTGTGGTACCTCTTTCACAGTTTGTGTTAACTGTGGGAGTCAAGGGGCTAACGGGGAAGGGGAACAGAGGGAATCCAGTACCTGGTGGGATTGGTACATGATGGTAAGCTGCAGCACATAAACCACAAACCCACTTGCATGTCATCAGTTGCTTTTCAGTGACGGGTACTTCTGTCGTTTGGCACTTTAAAAAGGTCATCTGTTGCCGTATTTACTGAGCAAGACTGAGTTCACTGAAAAGCACGCTGACAGATCTCTCTAATCTGAATAAACAGCAGACAAATGTAACAGAAAACAACAGCTGGGATCCAGATGTGAGCCAATTGAGACAATGTGATGGAGGATTTTGGACTGAAACGGACCAACTGAAGGGCAAACATGTTGGAAACATGTTGAGCGGCAGGTGAAGGCGCTCTTCAGTGTCAGCTGCAGCCTACAGCGCTACGCTAGCTACAGAACTGCTGCTACGCTCAGATCAGATACTCACATGTCCTGCAGCATCCGTCCATGTAACTTACGACAGTTCCACCGATCTGAGCGCAGAAAGTCAAAACGTTCAGACAGACATGTAGAAAAGCTGTGCTCTTTATCTGTGTTTGCTTTTTGAAGGCTGATCTGAACTTATGGGCTTTGTGTTTAAATGAGACCACTGCTAACTTTTCAGATTAAAACTACACTATTTTCTTCTAAAGTGTCATTATTTAAAAAATACATTTTATGATGTCTAAAAAACAATATTTTTCAGTGATCTAGTCAACAGCTGCTTATATATAAAGCAAATAGGTGAGGATTAAATGCATTTGTACTGTATATCTTCTATATAATGACACTATTAAGCCAAAAAGTGACCATAAACAGTATCAAACAACATGAAAAACTCACAGTAAAGCTACTTTTTCTGTTACTGAAGCTCTACACCAATTAGGATGAAAAAAAGCATTAATTTTAAAGTGATTTAATAGAATCCTTAACGATAAACCTGCACCAGATGTGTGATATTTGTGTGTGTTTGTGCGTGTTGCTGCACGCTGACCTTCATACACTCGGTTTCGTTGAAGGGGGGGCAGCTGAAGGAGTAGGAGATGAGCGTCGGTCCAGACAGAGTGTCGGCGCAGTCGAACTTCATGCAGTTTGACACCCAGGACTTTCCAGGCTGAAAACATCGACAACATCAGACACTGAACTCACACTGTGTTACAACAACATGGAACAAAACCAGGTTTGCGGTTGAAATAATGTAATGAATAGCAATCAGCTTCAACGGTGAGTACAATAGATGTTTCACATATAAACTACAATTAACCAAACCAGAGACTATGTTTTAAATCAAAATGAAGTAATCCATCACAGCTGGGATTGATCGTGTTGAACTGATAGATGCATAAGTGGATCAAAAATGACCCTGTGAGGTCGTTGTCTTGCAGTATCTTTGTAATGAAAAGTTGCTATCATTTCATTTTCCAGCTATTCCTCAAAAATATGTTTTTTTATATCATTCCATTTAAATTTTTAAGCTACCTTTTATACTTTTAAAGAAATTGTAATATTTATATTACTACCCCAAGCTCTTTATCACTAATAATATCTTACAAGAGGTGCTGCACAAACTTGGAGGAAATGAGTGGAAAAATGTCAACAAAATGGATGTGGACGTTCTTCTATTTCTGTTTTGTGTAATATTCTTCTTTGTCAATTATCACAATGTGCAAAATCTGTTATAAATTGAAAAAAAACATATTTCAAACATGAAATCACTCTTGTGTGGACAAAAATAAAATACAAACAGTAATACAAATGATTATTTCTTAACCAAAATGAAAAAAGTGGTATAAAAACACATTGATACTTATACGGGTCATTTTTAAACAATCACTCGTGCATCTAAGGGTTAAAATAACTAACAAATGTGGAAACTACAAATAGAATTGTGTGATTCAATAAATGACAGCAAAATGACAGAATTAAAGACCTACCTCTAATACCAGCCTTCTTTAACCCTTTGATGCACAACATGGGTCGAAAGTGACCCAAATCCAATGGAAAATGAGTATCTCCTGACCCACACTGCACATCAAAGGCTTAAAACTAAAGCCTCTTACCTTCTGGAGGTGAGGTAAATAAATAAAATACAATATGTAAAGTATACAGCAGCATAACTTGCCCATATCACGGCTCTTCCTACCTTATAGACTCCCATCGTTGCATTTTCATGCTCATAGAGGCAGGAAATATTCTTACAGACACCACAGCATGTAGACTGGTCTTTGGGAGGCATGTACATCTGATTCTGAAAAACATGAATAATCAATCTTACTTTAAACATTTGAGCCTATGTTCAGGAAAAATTCCGTACATAGGTCTAATCATACATGCTGCATCTTGTTTTTTAATCAGTACAGTCTGTGCTCTCCAGATCATTCATAATCAATTAAAGGTCAAAATGAATCACTGACTTAAAGCCATAGACTTGGTTTTCCATGTGTGGGTTTATTGGTGTCAGAGCTCCAGACTCAGCAGTCTGTCATGCATGGAAACATGTTGAGAATGTGAGTTAATATTTCACATAGTTGCCACTGTGCGAGTGCATGATGTTAGTTCGGCTGATTCGGTGCCTCTTCAGCCACCATGTTTTAGCTGTTGTGGTCAGAACTAGTAATCTTTCTTCCTCTTTTGCTCATTCAGTCTCTCTCCGCCTGACGTGTGAAACAATTAATTTATCTGTTACTGTGTTCCAATGATCTACAGCTGATTATTAAAAAAAACACACAGACATGCCTGATGATGAAAGTGCATTTGCAAACAGTGAGAGCTTAAATGACTCAGTGAAGAAGATAAAGTAACCATGATGGCTAACACTGTGTTAGGGCTGAAACATTAAACGAACATTAACAGCTATCATAATTTTGGCCTCCTACAATTAAATGGACATGACTGATTGCAATACTGACGTACAGAATGCATAGAAAATAAAATTATTCAGTTTCAACTCAGGCAAGTCTGACATTAGAATGCATTAATTACACCGATAAGGAACGGCAAAGTTATGTGACAATCGACATACGTTTGTCTGTCTGTTTGTCCGTCTGTCTGTTAGCAACATTACTCAAAAACCGACAAACAAATTTGGATGAAATTTTCAGGGACGGTCAGAAATGACACAAGGACCAAGTGATTAGATTTTGGCAGAGATGCAGCTTATAGTCTGGATCCACGGATTTGTTAAAGATTTCTGTATCATTGCGAGATAGTGGTATGGTATCACTGTAACTATGACAACAAGTGAACACTACATCAGCTGCCTGCTGACGATCACATGATTGTGATCCTACTACAAATCAACCGTTGTGGACTTATCGGGACTTATCCATCAGAAATGATACAAGGAATAATTGATTAAATTGTGGGGGTGTTTCCGAGTTCCGATTCAGTATCCGTACAAAACGTACACATGCATAAAACACGCCGGTTCTCAGTGTAAGGTCATTTTGTTTGTGGGTAAATCTATATTAAATGGCCACATTCTATAGTGTCGTGATTTCTGGCACCAATTTTTTCAAGATTTCATCCGCAGGAAATGCTACGACTGAGCAGCCTTGGCGGAGTACTGCACTCTCTGAGTGCTTTTCTTGTTCAATCTGTTGCAACTTATTTTTGGTCACACACCTGTCTGAGTAAACTGCAGCCAATAAGCCAGGTCTGTTTGCACACTACTGCATGTTTTAGTGAAAATTTTAGTTTTTAAATAATTTTGCACATCACTTTATCTGGCACTTTAACCACAGGCTGCTGCTATGGACACTTTAAACAGAGACAAATTAAATTTTTATTTCGTTTTATCTGCAATACGTCTCAGGGATGTGTGTGTGTCTTTTAAATTACATTATTTTTTTCTTGTTTTATGGGATTCTTATGGAAACGCCCTTTCATTTTACTTGCACTATGGTTATATGTAAAGCTAGATGACAGTAAAGGTTGATTTGATTTAATTTGGTGTTCAGCATCCTGCATGTGAGACGTTTAGGGAACATCGGTAAAACTGTACTGTCTACCATATGCTCAGCAAGTGTAAAGGAGGTTACAGTTAATCAGAGTAATATCAGGAAAAGTCTGGCGATGAATTAATACATTTATGGATTAAAACGTTTTACAAACTCACTGACAACTTTACTCATCAGCATGAAGGTGGATTAACAGTTGTGGCGATGCTGTACCAAAATATAGGGGTGGAGGGCGACCAAATCAAGAAGGTTGGTGCGCCAGTCCTACCAATTTAAAAGTTAGTCTGGAGCACTGACTGGTGTTACTGGTCTTACTGGTTGGCAGTTTGCAGAGCAGTTGATGCTGGAGGTTCGCAGCAGGTGGAAGCCGCTCGCCGGGTCGAGGCTGCGGCTGCACTGACGGCTGTGACACAAACCGTCGTCTCCGTGTTCGACCAGAGTCTGACCCGGACGCAACACGCCTCGCTCGCCAAACACACACACCGCCTCACGCACTGAACACACACACACACAGCAGAGGTCAGAGGTCACAAGGCTGCACTGGCAAGAATATCTGATCAAACACAACATAAACAACAATCTTTCCAACAAATGAAACATTAAAATTAAATGAAGTACATATAAGGATAACAATGAAAGACACAAAGAAACTGAACCCGATTTCAAAATACAACTAAGCTTTTGACTTTACACTTACTTTACCGGTGTGTGCATTCAATTTACACCTCTCTTATTGAAATTAAACACAGTTATATTGATATTATTGGTCTGAATTCATCGTAGTGTCCACGCATGCCGGTGTTTGTCCTGTTGTTATTTATTGATGTGTTTTTTTCACTAGTTTAATATTAATTTTATGAGGTTTGGAGATTTGTCCATTATGAATTTCCCAACAGAACTCACCACACTTGTATCTCTTGCAGGCGCACTGGTTCTGTGGGTCGGACAGGAAAACCCGGTCCAGCTGGGCCGCTTCTCCCTGCACAGAGAACCACAATAGTGCATAAAAATCACAAAGAAGTAGCATAAATTCAACAGAGAACCAAGGACACATACATACAGAAAACTGTTAAAAATACACACAAACAGGAAAAAATCATTACAAATGAATGTGGTTGCATACAAGTATATAGTAATATGCTGTTTGATATGGTGTTATATTCAAGGTGTCCTTTTCGACTCTAAGAAAGGATTTGTTGTCACTTTTTTTGCCTTTTGTTCACACAAATAGCCACTGAGTTCTCTATACATATATAAAATACATATTAATGGCTGGATATTTAAAGAAATGACATACCAGGCCACATTTTGGAGAAGCAATCTTTTCACAGGAGCACTCTGAAAAAAGGAAAGCACAAATTATCACCAAACAGGCAACATAAACCAAAGTCAGTTTAAATTTAGGCAGGAAAAAGTTGAAATCAATCTTGTTTAAAGTCCTTCTGTATTGATATGAATCTTAGTCTGACACTGAGCTGAAAATAAAGCTAGCTGTGCGATTGATTTAGTTTAAAATGTTCCTGCTGTGGGTAATTTTGTGAGTCCTACCACATGTTTGGTTCGGACAGCAGCGACTCGGACTCGACACCGACACCACCGACATCCCAACAGAACAACTGAGCTGAGGACACCTGTACAGCTCACACACTAAAAAATGCAAAGCAAGAACATGACAATTTTAACTAAAGTAAGAAGAAGGAGAAGTAAGTTTAAAATATATGTTTAGAAGATTTAGATAAAGTGTCTTCATTTCTTTGTTTTCCACCAGAAAGCAGGAACTGAAATATAATGTGTAAAATGTCCTAGCTGAGTACATATATATTTTACTCACAATTGTTAATTGCCAAATTTCTGATACGTATGCAAATAAATACAGGCCAACGTATAATTATATTATATAAATATAGGTAGAAGCTGTTTCTGGGAGTATGCTGCTGCTTGTGTGTTTATCGTTTTAATAACAGTCTCTTTAAATATATATAAATATATATAATTTCTCTCTTTTTCTATGTGAAAACAATTAGAGGAAAGTTAACATTAAACATAAGTAACAAATCCCATATTTAAGTCCTGTCCTTTAAGCCCAAAGGATTTAGTGTAACAGACAATTTAAATGGAAAAAGAGGAAAATCGAAAATGTAAAAGAATGATGGCATCAATGTCACCTCATAATATCTCCATATTATGTATATCTTATGTATTTATATATATTATACAGTACAAGGATTACACTGAATATGAATTATTTCTGTGATTTTCTTGTGGGATAAGCAGTCTGAGAACAATTCAGTGGAAGAGAGTGTTAAATTTTTATTTTAAGTTCATTTTAATCTCTAATAAATTCCATACACCTAAACCTAAACGGCAAGACAAAGAAAAGACAACTTTACTCTTTTAATTAACATTCAAAGTAAACCTGAAAAATCCAGATGCAACGAACATAAACATGATTTTAAAAACTACAACATTACTGTCTAAAATGATTTCAGAGTACGTTAAGGCCTCAGTTTCTCTCCCCTTGTTATACAAATACTTCCTGTGAATAGTGCAAAGGTTTTTACTGCATATTTATTGATGTAATTACTCTCCCTGGTAATTTGGTCTCCTGTTTGTTGTCATATAATGCATGTTTATATGCTATATAAATGCAACTGTGATTGGTTTTTTTTTTAATAAACTGGTGACATAAAATCATGGACAGGGACAGAGTTAACAGTTTGACAGTTACAAAATATGAAACAGATGAGGAAATGGATGAACTTTAAATAGTTGGAATGTGAGGAGGCTGTTCTTTCTTTAAATAAGTGTGTATGTGTGTGTTCTGACCACACTGGTAGGTCGGGCAGCATCGATCTGTGGTGTTGCTGTCGACTGTCAACACTTCGCCGTCCTGACAGAGCGGAGGGGCCTCCACACAGGACGAACACACTGCAGGAAAAACACACACTTCATAAATCACACATTTAAATTAACCTTCTGACGGTTCAGCGTCGGTTCAATGCACCATAGAATGTAGAAATGAATGCAAAGTAGCTGAACTGACTGCAGATGTGGGCCAGACAGCAGCTGCCGTCGGCTCTGGTGGCGATCAGCGTCTGGTCGTCTCTGCAGGTGGGAACATCCGACTCACAGAGTTCAGGATCGCATTCTGAAACACAAAGCAGCAGAAATATCAAACAGACAGTCAAACATTACAGGAAATGTGCTGATATGTTTGCTAAAAGTTAGCTGAGAAGACTGATCCCATTCACAGACACAGCAGTTCTATTAATCTTCTCATCTAACTCTCTGTTTACACTTTTGTCAGTCTGGTCGGGGAATAATTCTGTGGTTTCACTGTTAAATCACCACAGAATACATGAGTATGAATGAGAGGGACCCAAGTGGAAGGGTGAGGTTAGAGGGAGTAGAGATAAAGAAGGTGGAGGATTTTAAGTTCTTAGGCTCGACAGTCCAGAGCAATGGAGAGAGTGGAAAAGAGGTGATGAAGCAAGCAGGTTGGGAGGGGTGGAGAAAAGTGTCAGGTGTGATAGAAGAGTATCAGCAAGAATGAAAGGAAAGGTGTAGAAAACAGTGGTGAAACCAGCGACGTTCTATGAATTAGAGACAGTGGCACTGAGGAAAAGACAGGAGGCTGAGCTGGAGGCAGCAGAGATTAAAATGTTGAGGTTCTCTTTGAGAGTGACCAGCATTGATAGGATCAAGAATGAGGACATCAGAGGGACAGAGCATGTTAGATGTTTTAGAGATGAAGCCAGAGAGGCCAGACTGAGATGATTTGGAGATGTACAGAGGAGGGAGAGTGAATGTATCGGTAGAAGGATGCTGGGTTTTGAACTGGAAACCTAGAGGAAGACCAAAGAGGAGGTTTATGGATGTAGTGAGAGAGGACATGGAGTTAGATGTGTGAGAGAAGAGGATGCAGAAGATAGGGTTAGATGGAAGAACATGATTCACTGTGGTGACCTGTGAAGGAAAAAGCTGAAAGGAAAAGAAGAAGATGAAAATCATCTTTCTTAAGTTTCACTGCAGAATTATGTTTGCATTTTTGATAAATAAAAAAGACAAATATGTAGGTTACAGTATGCATTTAAGGTTGGGGTCTTCTGTCTTCATGGAATATTAAAATGTAATTCATACCTTCATTTTTATTTAATTTTTATTGTCTTTGTTGCCAAAATATACACCATACAACAGAAGTAAGTATACCTCGGTGCATATTCACTTAAATGTTGGTTGATTCATGTCACCCTAAGGTCACTTTAAGTTAAATATTAGGGTTAGAGTAATTGAATATTAGTTTAAAATAACTGATATCCAGTTTTAAAATCCCAGTCTAGCCATTGATTTAACACCGAAAAATTCATCTTTGTGTAATAAATTTAAATTGAAGTTGTTTCCATGAAAATAATCCCTCCCTGCCATAAAATGCTTTAGATGTAACTCTCTGCACATCTCACAATTGATTTGACCTCAGGCTGCGTTACAGTAAAGCACCTCCAGAATACCTGTTGATACCAGGTAATAATGCATTAAAAGGTATTTTGTGCGTATACTGTATACTGTAGCGACACGTCTATAGGACAAAGTTTAACAGAAATGTGTGTACAAGTGATTTAATTAGACATAAATAGGATAAAACTGCAAATAAACACAAAACTACGGTGGCTTTCTCTACTGCTGACATGCTGAGCAGTTATCTTGGATTTTGAGGCTGAGGTGGTAATCTGACTTTCTGAGTCAGAAATTTAATTAAAGTGAGTGTTCCAGTGACATGTTGACACTGGGGGTGTAATGGTGTCTTTTATTTTAACTGGATAGTCAGACTTTCCCCATTAAAACTGAACGTACCGCGCCATTATACCCCCAGTTCACCATGCGACACTTGCAAGGTTGTCTTTGAGATTTGTACCATTGTTTTCCAGTGTTTTTTCCCTATTCTTAACCTGGACTTTGCTTTGCCTGTCTGCCTGCTTTTGTGACCTTGTAAGAAGCCTTTTTTTGATCAGAGTAAATTTATTTTATCGGCTTGTTTATCATATTTGGGTTTAAGCTCTGACAAAAACAATTTTTTTACACTCGCGTTACAGTAATTGGTGCTCACACCTTTGCCTGAAGGGTTTATTGATCAATCAACAAAGACCGATCTGTCAGAAACAAAAAAAAATAATTTTAGATGATGATTGTTGGTTCAGGTGTCACTTTCTGTTAGTTCATATTAGCATGGCCTCTGCAAAAAGATGACACACAAAATTATGAAGTGGATCTGCATTTTAATCGAGGTATTGGTGGCTAAGTGGCTTTGGCTTTGGAGTACTGGCAAAGTTGAATTATATTATATCTTAAATAAGTGGTAGTAGTGCCTTTGAATTCCACATTTTTGTAGCAAATCCAACAAATCACTTTGTCTAAGTTACGTGGCTTTTTCATTTGCTTGAAAACGAAAATGTGACCAGAGCAGCACCACAGTGTTTTGACTGTGCAGCTAAATTCATGACACTGATGTCACTAAATGCTCTCTGACATGCAGCTGGTCGAACTTTAGAAGTTGAACACTGCAAGATAAACAGTTGGCGCTGTTAAACCACCACAGAAGTAACAAGAAAAGCACTCGGAGAGTACAGTACTGCACAAGGACTGCTCAGTTGTATGACTTTCGACAGATGAAATCTTTAATTGTGCTGAGCACAGGCGTGTGTTATGCATGTGTACGTTATGTACGGATACAGAATTGTGTGACCTTAATATGTAGCGAGCGGCGGGAATTGATGGGACTCAGAAACACCCCATAATTTAATCAATTGTTCCTTGTATCATTTCCGAAGGATAAATCCCGATAAGTCCGCAGCGGTGGATTTGTAGTAGGATCACAATCATGTGATCATCAGCAGGCAGCAGACGTAGTGTTCACTTGTTGTCATAGTTACAGTGATGGCGTTCCACTATCTCACAATGATACAGAAATCTTTAACAAATCCATGGATCCAGACTATAAGCAGCATCACTGCCAAAATCTAATCACTTGGTCCTTGTGTCATTTCTGACCTTCCCTGGAAATTTCATCCAAATCCATTAGTCTATTTTTGAGAAATAACAGACGGACAGACAGACAAATGTACACCGATTATCACGAAACTCTGCCATATTCCTTGGCAGAGTAATAAACAGTGAAAACAAAATGAGACAAACAACAATGCAAAAATGATTTGACTGACTGGACCTATAAACAGGCATCTGCAGCAACTGTAAGTGCAACAACTAAACTCCCACATTGGATATGAAAGGACTGAAAAATGTGTCTGTATCAGCCAATGACAGATACTTTTGATCGGAAAGTGTGCAGGCAGTTAGCTGGTCAGATGGAAACTCACCACAGACGTAGTCCGGACAGCAGGAGTCCAGTCTGTAGTACGAAACCAGCTTCTCCCCATATTTACACTCAGGAGGCAGCTGGTCACACAGACTCTGGTTACACACTGCAGAGTCACAACATACATCATCTTATTATCATTGTTTTCAAATTCAAAACACGTAAAATAAGCCTCATATTTGTTGATTCAGATGCTCTTTTCAGCACTAAAACATGCTCAGACTCGAGGCCTCACCACAGACTTTCTGTGGGCAGCAGCTGGTGTCGTCGGCCAGACTGATGATCACCTCCCCTGACCGGCGACACACGGGAGCCGCCATGTTGGAGCAGTTGTACTCCACGGGGACGATGGTGTCGTTGTCGCAGCGGTACATGCAGCAGGCGTCCTTCGAGGCTTTCCAGACTTCGCCGTGCGATCGTGGAAGACCGGAGCTGTCAGTGCAGGCTGCAGACAAACATGACTGGGTTTTAGATATAAATGCCTGGATGACAATGAATTGTTGCAGCTCAACAAGAGCATAGAATAGAAAGTCTTTGCTGTCATTACACAAAGTACAACGAAATTTAATGAGCTGCTCCCTAAGTGCACCAACAATGTACACGATACAACATTAGAAAACTCTATAAAACTCTATAAGAACACAATCAGTGTAGCAGCAGTATATACACTACTGTTCAAAAGTTTGGGGTCACTTAGAAATGTCCTTATCTTTGAAAGAAAAGCAGTTTTTTTCAATGGAAATAACATTAAATTAATCCGAAATTCAGTCTAGACATTGTTAATGTGGTAAATGACTATTCTAGCTGGAAACAGCTGATTTTTAATGGAATATTTACATAGGAGTACAGAGGAACATTTCCATCAACCATCACTCCTGTGTTCTAATGCTACAATGTGTTAGCTAATCATGCTAAAAGGCTAACTGATGAATAGAAAACTCTTGTGCAGTTATGTTAGCACATGGATGAAAGTGTGAGCTTTCATGGAAAACATGAAATTGTCTGGGTGACCCCAAACTTTTCAACAATGGTGTAAATACTTTGCACATGTACAGCCAAGATTTTTAGATAAATGGAAATGAGCTGACTGTATTGAATGAGACCTCACACACGTAAGGCTATGCATATCAAATCATCCTTTTCACTTTTTTCTCTGATTTGCCTGAATTTTTTAAAGCATATAATATGGGTATTTATAAAGATGTTAGTGAATTCTCAGCTCGATATATCAAATGTTTTCCGAGATTTTTTTTTTCTGTTTTAAAGTTCATTTCTGCAGGTAAACTGGGGTCTTACCACATTTGTCCGGAGGGATGCAGAGTGCAGAGTATGGCCGGTGGAGGAGCGTTCCCTCTGGGCAGACACAGCCCTCCGTCAGGCCTGAACACTGGTCCGGGTCTGAATCAAAGTCGTGGTTTGGGCAGGACTGAGAGGTGCAGGCCGGCAGACAGGCCTGATAACGAAGAGTGTCGGGACACACGAAGGCTGCAGGAAGAGACAACACATCACATAATTACAAGAACAAAATACAATCATTGGGACTTTCAGTTAAAAAAAGAACAGTGGGAGTAACACTTTCTGGATTGTGCTGAATAAAAATCCAAGATGCACATTTTTAGTTTCACTCAAAAAACTACATAAAGCTTTAATCTGAGATCCTGCAGACACATGATCAGTTGGGTCACTTATTCTGTCATTTAACTCTTTGTACTAATAAGTAAATCTGTCTTTTTATACAGTTTTGTGTTTCTTTTATCTTATTTTACATAAATCACTTCCTATTGCCTTGTTTTTGAAAGGTACATTAGCCCATTGACCAGCTGCAGGTCACAAATTAGGATTTTGAGGACCCATTACCTGTCAAAATGCATCAGTTGCAATTTCATTTAGAGTCTCTAATATATATCTAATATATATTTGGGTTGCTCCCTGCCTGATCAATGATGTGGATTTAGCTTCATTTTAGGATGTTGACATTCATAAGTCTTTGTCTTCTGCTAAAAGGTCAGCTGTTAGTATAGAAAAGAGAGCAATAAAAATCTACCAAGACCTGAAAAAAGCATGAGCGGCTAGGAAAACAATCAAGCAAAGACACATTGCATTATGACATGTAATAAAGACATTTTAATCTAAGGAGTGGCTTGGTTTAGAGGGAGACTCAAACAGAAATTAGAATTAGGACTATTTATTATTCAATAGGCCCTACAATTGTCTTTGCAATACCAGCTGTAAGTGTTTCAACGTTTTTAACGGCAGACAGAAGTCTTACGGCAGTAATCTGGACTCCTCCACTCAATGCAGATGTTGAATTTGTGGCAGGAAGCCACATAAGCAGCCAGAGCCACACACTGGTTGTTGACGTACTCGGCGTCTCGAACCCAAACCTCACAAAACGTGCTGGGTGGGACCTGAAAACAATAAAGGAATCAGTAATTAGTCAAAGCTTCTTCTTATTACTGTTTATATACAGTATGTTTGAATGCAGTGATGATGTCTGCACGTTTGCTACAAGAATCTTCATCAGCATCAGTTTGGGGTCATTTAGAAATGTCCTTATTTTTGAAAGAAAAGCTTTTTTTTTCCAGTGAAGATAACATTAAATTAATGAGAAATCCAGTGTAGACATTGTTAATGTGGTAAATGACTATTCTAGCTGGAAACAGCTGATTTTTAATGGAATATCTCCATAGAGGTACAGAGGAACATTTCCAGCAACCATCACTCCTGTGTTCTAATGCTACATTGTGTTAGCTAATGGTGTTGGAAGGCTAATTGATGAATAGAAAACCCTTGTGCAATTATGTTAGCATATGGATGAAAGAGTGAGTTTTCATAGAAAACATGAAATTGTCCAGGTGACCCCAAACTTTTGAACGGTAGTGTATCTTTTGTCTCACTTGTAAAACATTTTCGCCAAGGGAAATAATGTAAAAAAAAATAACAGATTAAAGAAGTGAGTGGACTGTGAGTAGTCGTTGTGTTTCAGAGACACTCGGTCCTCTGTAAACCGAGGAAGCTGTAAATGAGTTCACAGCTTAACGTACAAAGGCGTGGCAGGGCGTGAAGGCGTGGTTCTGCAGCATGAGCAGGCAGCTGGAGCAGTCGCTGGTGGAGCAGTTGAGCTCACGGCGGCGGCTGTGGCTGATGTAGCTGGTGGTGTTGGGAACCTGCCAGCTGTCGATGAACAGAGCCGGGTCCTCGCTTACGCCCACGGTGGTGCCGTTGGCCAGAGTCAGGTCATTGGTCGGGTCTCCGTCACAGAAACCTGAGGAGGGAAAGTCCCAAACATGATGTATGTGAATATGACATAATGGATGTTCAAACAAACTACTTGCTGTTCAGCTCTCACAGTAACGCCGTCAGAGTCACGCTGCCACATGCTTCATGCCGACAGTATCAGCCTGAGTTTGGTGAACTCCGGTTTCTCTGCTAATTAGACCTTTAACTTTTACTGCTGCGATACCAAATGTGCTTGAGTTACTTTCAGAGTCATTGAGTTTACAGAGTGAGAGAAGAGAAGTGTACAGATGCTGTGTTTCAGCCGTAGACTATTATTTAAATCAGGAAGTGCTGATTGCGTAAAGAAAGAGGCTCACATCTGATAAAATGTAAAACCTTACAAACTTTACTTCACAATTAAACTTTGTATGGAATTATTTCATATGTGCTTGTTAAGAGTTGAGCACAGTATATGTTTTATTAAGGAAATCAAAAAACATGTAACGTGCTGTTTCAGTAGCTTCAGAATGAATACAGGGGATGGTTGAATGGTGGAATGTATATATTCCAGTAAAAAATGTTAGTTGCCTGATATATTTATTGTAGGCATTGAATTTTTATGTTTTAAATTATGACAAAGAAACTCCTTGCACATCTATTTCGTGAAGCAGGTGTGTAGGAGAAGGATGAACGTATCCAAAAGAGATATAGCAATGAAACTTTACGCTAATAAATGTATTCTTCCAAGTATTTAATTCCATGCTGTGAATAAATGACATGTGCTGCTCCATTATTAATTAGAAAAAGCAACAACAATTTCCCAACAGAACCAACAAATGGAAGTGAGTCAGAAAAGGAGCTAAACTGCAATGATTCAATCGCATATTGTGTCTTGACAGAAGAAGTCTCAGTTTAAATCTAATTTCAGCAGTCTCTTAATACCATATCATGATATTATTTGGCCTCTGAGCCACATTAGATACTAATGTTAGTTTAGTTGACATTTCCTTAGGTATCATCAGGTAGATATACTGGTTAATATAAATAGCAGTTACTTCCACTGGACGTAATCGCTCTGTAAGTATGTGTGCAGCCGTCTAATAGCCTTCACCTCTGATAGTAACTAACAGGGAAGGCCGGACTTCATCTGTAACCCCAGAACTCTGAGCAGAAATGGCAGAACAATCTGCATTTGATCTAACTTGACTTAATCCAAAGGCCCTTTGCTATTTCTCCTTAATTTAGCTGAAACATTTAAGTATCAACAGCACTTAAGAGCTGAATTCCTAATAACAACTGCACTTTTTCTCCATTCTGAAAAGGAAACAGGCAGTTCAGTTTTTCAATTTAGAAACGAAAAGCATCCAATTACATCTCACCAAAAATACTAATCACCTTTGTGGTTAAGTGTGCAGTGCTAAGAACAAAGGAGAAGCTAAAACGACAGCAAAATGCAACAAAATGGTAACAAATCACAAGGGATTTTTTTTGATTTGACAGAAAAAAAACTCACTTTTTTCTCCAGCATTCTGATACTACATCCTGACCTTGCTTAGCCACTATAAGCAACATTAAGAAGAAACGTCCAGCTCAATTTTGTAATTTAAAAACAAGCACAAAAAGCAGATGATAACATCTCACCAATGGGGAAAAGTGAATCCCCTCCATGTGGTCATCCAGTTTGTGTGCAGTGCTAAGAAGACAAAAGGGCCTCGAATGACTTTGTGTTCTTACCGCAGAGGCCCATGGTGTGCAGCTTGTTGCTGGAGCTGTCGGTGTCGATCACCATCATGCCGGTGCTGTGGTACCACTGCAGCTTGAGGCCGGACGGGCTGCGGATCAGGTACATGTTTCCTGTGTCGTAGATCTCAAAGCCGTACTTTTTGAATCGAGGTCTGGCGTATCGTGAGTTGATGTAGAGCTGAAAACACACACAGTGTATGTCATCACAGAGACTTTAGTAGTGCTACATTCCTACTTTTAACTAACTTTTAGCTCACTGCATCGCAGATTTTTAAATTGTATACATCTAATTCTGTATCGCAGATTCTTCGCTGTATCGTGGGATTTTGTGGGATAAAGGTACTTTTACATAATTATCATTTTAATTAGTTTTTGCAGTAAAATAAGCATTTTCTAGCCTAAAAATTGAAAACAATACAAAAAATATATATAAAAAATAATGATTAAAACATATTAAAAGAATATTAAATCAAAATAAAATGCGTAGGGTACAGCGCTGGGCTCTGATTGGCTCAGCGACCGTAGCATCAGTCTCCTCCGTCTCCTGTGTATAGCAACATTCAGCATCTCGGCTTGTCCATTTCACATCGATGTCTGATCGCTGCACATAGTGTTGCTCACAACAGTGTGTTGTATTTTTGTGAGTAGGTTTAATAGTGCAGAAAATGTTTAAGAGCATAGGAAGTGTTTATAAGAAGGTATGGGGAAGGTTTCTAAAGCCTTAAAATATATATAAATAATAAAGTAAATATAAGGTCACTACTTTGCAGATTTTCACCTATCATAGGGGGTTCTGGAACCTAACCCCCACAACAGACGAGGGGCCGCTGTACTTCTTACCCTCCTCTGCAGCCTGTTGATGACGATGTGGTTGGAGTTGTGGGTGATGTTTAGCGCCACCAGACACAGGTTGGTGAAATTCCAGAGAAGCTTTAGTAAGGAATAGAAAATCTATTAACTTCGCTGAAAAATTTGCAACTTTTGTCCAAAACACTTTAAGAAAACCCGATACACGTGACAACGTGAGACTTACTAGTGACTCGGAGTCAGCGGGACACTCCTGAACCAGAACACTGACGGTCTCGTTGGGCAGCCGGGTCACGATGTACGAGGCAGCCTTGTAGATGGCGACACTGTTCCCATCAAACGTGATCACGTTCAGGTCAGGAAACATCGAGCATCGGCCTGACACATACAGAAAAGATGGTGATAAAAAGGTGCAGTTACAGAATCTACGAGAATTAGAGGTTATCATGATCATTCAGTCCAACCAAAGGGAAAGGCAGGTTTGTTTCCTCACATGGACAGTCCCACTGAGGGCAGCACTTGTCTCCATTGACCAGTACGGCAAAACCAAGCAGGCCACAGTTGGGAGGCTCAGCGGTGAAGGGGCAGCTCTGGGATTTGTTGAACAGGATGAGCTGGTTGTTGACGCAGATGTATTTTGTACATTCATCAACGATCTCTGCATATGGAGGCTGATGATAAAATTAAGATAAAAGAAGTGAAAACCCAGGAGTAATGGAGCACAGACATATGTAAGCAGGAAAAAGAAGGATATTTTGGCCTCAAACATTATCAAAACTGGGTAGGAAGATTTTTTTTTTTTTTGGACAGACTGTGACATAAAACATAAAACACCATAAGGTTTGCTTTCTGTTTTTTCCCCAGATATTTGATCAAAAATTCTGCAAAAAGATTTTTTACAATATTATATTACAGATAAACTCTGTATGTTGTAATAGCCTGCTTAAACTACTTTATGAAGTAAATTAAACACGTAACTAAAACAGTAAGGGAAAACTTATTACTGGATACTGCCTGGTAAAAGCTGCAATTAGTGCTTTTACTTTGAATTTTAGTTTTAAAAATGTTCCATCTTGTTTGGTTTATGTTGTCCACATCAGTCAGAATTAACATTAAAGGAAAGAAAATATAGAATCTATAAATAAAGTCATTTTATATCAATGTGTATTACTGAAACCCCAGAAAAGGAAAAATGGATCAGTTTCATTTTATAATATAAAAAGTTTACTGTCATAACAAGATGCTTTGAATCTCATTATAACAATGTATAGTCTATCTTGTTACAACTGGAAATGTTGTAAATTCATTAATTTAAATTCTAATAAAGCCAAAAATTGATAAATTGTAGAAAATTGATTATATACGTGATTTTATTAAGTCCTTCTTCGCTCTTGGGTTGAGACATCGTAAGTTTCAGCTGGTATTGAGCACAGTGGATCATATTGAGATAAGTTATGCATGAAGCCTTCTGTGCTCCTCAAGCTGATTAGTGGAAAATGATACAACCTCCAGTGGGTCATTCTTCTGTCTGCATTTAAAATGTTAGAATACCTCTTTGTGGGCACTTAATCATTATAATAACATCAACCCAAGCATGAAGCTAAACTTGATAGAACCAAATTCTTTGATTTATCTTTTCGCTGCACACTGTTTCCTCATTCAGTTGTAAGTTTGTTAAGCTACCAACACAGGTTTTAATGTTTTAATGCGAAATGTTTCACTTTACAATAAGATAAATGGTATATTGCTATAACAAGACATGTTTCTTGGCATAACATGGTAAATTTGTATGTCATAATAACAAGAACATGTCTTGTTATAACATGAATACATCTTAGTAGAACATTAAAAAGCATTTTGCTATAACATGAATTTTTTCACGTTATAATACTGATCTGTCTTTCTTTTTCAGCTGCCATAATTATGAAACCTGTCCTTCCAGCAGCATGTTTGAATCGTCAGACTGAAATAAAGGTGTGTTACAAGTCAACCTACGGTGCACATCCTGGTCGGTGACACGGTCATAGATGTTGTTCCCTCCACTGTGCGGCTCGTTGTTTCCACTGGTGTGTGAGGAGAGGTTGGTGCTGGAGGTGTTGTCATGCCTGGACTGGTCTGATCTGCTCTGTCTGGGACAGCAGTGGTGGCTGATGGGAGTGAAGTTGTAGCAGGACTGGGAATACTGGGCTCCTGGGTGGAGATGAGGACATCAGGTGGGGATGGTGCCACTTCAGTCTCTTTTGTTGTCAAGGTCTTCTCAGATGTTGTAGTCTGTCTGGTGGTTGCCGTGGGGATGGCTGTAGATGTTGTGACTGTTGTTACAGTGGGAACAGGCACTGGACTGGTTGTGGTGGTGAGGCGGGACACTGTGGTTGTGTCAGGACGTTCTGTGGTGCTCACTGTAGTGACTAACTCGGCAGGTGTTGTGGTAGTCGTAGTTGTCAGTCCTGATGTGGTTGTTGTAACTGGACTTGAGGTGACAGCCGGTGGGCCGGAGGTGGTCGATCTGGTGGTAACCGTGGAAGGCCTTGTTGCTATGGTAACCCTTGCAGTGACTGGCCTGGTGGTTGACCTCTCGGTCGACGTGATTCTGGGGGTAACTCTTGTTGTCAGAGGAACTCTAGGTGTCGTCCTGAGGGTGGTTGTTCGTGCGATGGTGGTCGTTGTCACAGCGGGTGAAGCTCTTGAAGTGGAGACCAGCCGGGTGGTGACTTTATCCAGGGAAGTTGTTGGCCTTGGAGCTGCTGTGGAGGTTGTTGTGTGGAGCGGAGACCAAGACGGAGGCAACGTGGTTGTAGCTCTAGTAGACACCTGCACTCTGCCAGTCACTGGATGTGTTGTTTCTGTAATCGGTTGAACGACGACAGGTCCGAGTGTGGTGGTAGCAACAGCAGGTGGGGCACTTGTAGGGGTGTTGGTGAGGTGTGTCTCAGGAGTAGCAGGCACCGGTGGAGGTGGAGGTGTGACCAGTTTTCTGGTTGTTGTGGCTTCGCTTTCTGATGTTGAGATTTCAGGCGGTGTTGTAGTTTGAGTAGTGGTGGTGGTGGCGGTACGAGCACTGGATGTTGCAGAGGTGACAGTCGGCTCTGATGTAGCTGGAAGTTGAGGGACTTCGGTGGTTTTAGTCGTAGTCACCACATGGATGACAGCTTCAGAAGTGATCTCAGGCATTGTTTCCACTGTGGGTCTGTACACCGGGGTGGAGGTGGTCTCCCGATGGGGGGGAACCCACGGCTCGGTGGTCCGCTCTGTAGTGACAGGATGGGTGGAGGTCTCGGTTGTTGTCAGTACATCAGTGGTTTGTGTTGGAGACACTAATGGTATAGTTGATTTTGTTGTGTCTGAAGAACTTGTGGACATGGTGGATGTTTCTGGAACTTCTGGAGGTCTGGAGGTTGTAGTGGTGGTTCTCTCTGTTAGTGGGACGGCTGCAGACCAGGAGGTTCTCTCAGTGTAGGTCGTGGATGTGGAAACAGGTTTGGTCTCTGTGACCTTTGGAGGTGGAGGAGCAGCTGTTGTCGTGGAAACTACGGGTGATTTAGAGGCAGTGGATTCAGGTGTGGTCACTTTCTCTGTAGTTGTTCTCCAGTCTGTAGTGGCGGAGGTGGAGACAGATGGAGCAGCTGTAGTTGGAGCAGCATGGACGATGGTTGTCGTAGGTAACTCAGGAACTGCTGTAGAAGTGGTCAGGTCAGTAGAGATGATGTGTGTGATCCTCTCAGTGGTAACAGGAGGTGGTGTAGTCTCTGGAGGTATGTGTGGTGTTGTTTTACTGGTAATGGAAGGTGGGACTGGTGTGACTGATTGTGTAGTTGTTGCTGAAGTGACTGTTGGTAAAGATACAGTTCCCGTTTCTACGGCAGGTGAGGCTGGTGGAGGTGAAGGTGTTGTGGAGGCTGTGATCGGTAAACCAGGGGGGGCGAATGTTGTTGTTGTTGTAGTTGTTCTCTCCTCTATTGCAGGCTTTGTGCTGGTGTCTGTGTACGTAGTGGTAACTGTACTGGGAACAGTGGTTTTCTCCATTACTACAGAAGTCTCTGAAACCGGAGCCGGACTGGATGACGTTACAATCGGAGTAACCACTGCTGAATGTGTTGTGGCCTGTGTGGTCTCTTCGGTTGGATGCAGAGTTGTAGGAGTTCTGATGGTGGTTGGGCCCTCTACAGAGGTTGTGGTCTTGGCTGCAGTGGTTGTTGGCTGCTGGGTGGTGAAGAAGGGCGGCAGGGAGTCGGTGGGCTTCGTGGTGGAGGTGATCCAGAACAGAGCCGTGATGGCAAACGGAGCGGTGCTTGTCTTGGTTGTGCTGGGTCCAACAGGGCTGAGAGTTGAGCTCGGGGTCGTGCTCGTCCATGTTGTTGAGTCTTTTATGGTGGTGGGTGGAGCTTCTGTCACTCTGACAGTAGACAGCGGCTCCACCACCTCTGGCCTCACAGAGGGGGGCGCTGTTGGGGGATATGGAGGTTCTGTTGTTCTGGGATGTTCAGGAGTTGCAGCAGGAGACAGAGTGACCGGTGGGGTCACCTCAGATGTGGTGGTCAGAGAGCTCACAGCAAGATTCGTGGTGGTGAGTTTAGTTGTTGGAGCGGTGTGTGGAGGGGAGGAGGTGGTGGTGGTGGTGGTGGTGGTCCTAATGGGAGTCGTGGAGGCAGTGGTGCTGGTGGTTGCAGAAGTGACAGCTGCAGAGGTCGGCTGAGCGGCGGATGGTGTTACAGGCTGAACAGCAACTGGGACCTTAATACCTGAAACCAGCCAATAAAAAGTGCGTTAGAGAAGCGCTGAGCTCGACACAGAGACAGAGTTCAAGAGACAGACGGAGATGATGCAGACAGCTTCCTCCAGATCTTATTTCATGGCAGGTTTTGTACACTTTGGATAAGCAGTTATGTAAACTACATAATTTGATCAAGACAGTTGTAAATTGTTTGGTGGATGACAGACAACATTTCCTCATTTTTGGATTTTTAAAATACCTTAAGACCGTTACTTGTCTTTAATATTTTTTCATTTGTTCTAAACTTTAAATGCTTTGATCTTGGTGAAGTATAATACATTTATTCATGGAAGAAAAAGTAGCTAAAAGGAATCACTGGGTTTCTCACTTTAATATTAAATATCATAATTGGAGCCAATTATTGAACAGCAATTATTATATTATTATAATCTTCCTTTTAAATTTTATGCCAAACCTTATTTGGCCCACAGGCAGAATATTGAGTATCACTGGTGTAAAATCTTGATCTGAACATATGAAGTCTCCTGAGAGGAATTAAACTAATCTTTGTTTTTATTTTTTCTTATCTTACTGAGGAAAATTTCAATTGTTACTTCTTTTTGTCAAAGGAAAGGCACTTTGCGTCTATTGTTTCAAATGTTCCACAAAAGTAAAGGTGACATGACAGCTAATTGCTACAGCTATAATGTTGAATATAGCTCTTATAGTAAATCTATAAGTCATGAAAATATAATTTGGTGAATCTGTTTTCTTACGGATGAGAAAAAAAGGCATGAAATTAAATGAAAATAATTATATGTCACGAGGATGTTGCATTGTGGCTTAAATTCTGTTGCTTGTTGTATCTTATTTGTTATTCCGGGGCACATGTGTAGTTGTTAGTAAAGATTTTAACTACATGCATATCTCAGTCTAAACACCACTGAAGTATCCTAAGAGATACTCACAGTCTTCAACGTAGACACACCGACGGGTGACTTCATCCAGGACCATGTGTGGTGGACAGACAGGAAGGCAACCCTCAACTCTGTACAGAGGAAAATAAACAGCTATGAAACCACAAACCTGTAGAGCCACAGCATCACTGTGCTCAAAATAACTGATAAAAGAAGAGAAGCAGCTTTTATGAGAGTAGAGATGTTATGTTTTGTTGTCAGCCACGGACAGGAGATATTAACCACTATGAAAGTGGAAAAATGTTTCTCTCAGGTTGTGGAAAACTTAGTTTATAAATGAATTAGAGCTGAATTCACGTTTAAAACAAATCATTTGAAGGGAAGTCTCTATCACCTCCTTGTCTTTTAGTCACTTAATTCTTACTGTTTATTTATTTGGCTTATTGTTAACACTTACACTTTTTCAGCACTGTTAAAATGTACTTTTATCATGTAATATAATCATGTGTTATTACTTTGTAGTTATTTGATTGTGTGTCTACATTTGAAAATGACAGTTTTAATATAGTTTGAATATATTTATTTAATGAAATGTATCGCCAATCATCTGCTTGTTGAGCCTTTAAAATAATTTCACCACTTTGCTCCTAAGCTCTTATGTTGGTCATTATAACAGCTACCTTAACATCCTGCATGTTAGTTTATTCAGAACAGTCTCAGCTATCTGGATTAGATTTTCCATCAAGATAAGATAAGATAAGGTGAGATAAGAAGACCTTTTATTAATTCCACAGTGGGGAAATTTGCAAACATTTAAGTACCAAGCAGTAGTTCTTAAAAAAAATGATTGCACATATCAGTGGTATTGCACATTTTTTTTGATTAAAAGAAATACTGATAGAGTGCTATTATTGCACACATTGTTTATATTTCCTAGATAAGTAGAAAGACTAAGGAAACAGAAGATATTTATTTGATATGATAATACTTGCAGATTTTTTATATTAGACTTTATATTAAGGGAACAAATATTTTACATTATCAAAATTTTATCTTTTTATCTGCATCCAGCCATTGGCAGTGTAGACATCTTTTTATAATTATGTAGGAGAGATTGTCTGCATAATGGCAATATCAGAACTATGATGCAGGGACACTATATGACTCAGAAATCAGAAAAATATGTGTCGGGTGGCAAACAGAAAGAAATGTCATTATTTTATTCATTCAAGTGTTCACATACAGTAAGTTATGTGCAGAGGTGGCAAATGTTACGATGACTGCCACTTTTCCTGCAACAATTTATTTTACCAAGGGTAGAGGATCACAGTAAAATGTCCAATAAGTATTGAATTTTAAAGTAAATGTCTGACATTGACCACTGAAGCCGGTAATTCAGATTCAAGTACTGAGACAAACAGTCACAAAAATATGGCTGGATTCCATGAAACAAACACTTCATGAAGTGTAAATGAATTTTTTAGAATGAAATAATAAATTTTTGCAAGTTTTCCAGACTGAAGCTCTCTCACATCAGAAGTGGAAGACATTTATTGTTTGATATTGTTTAATTATCTGCAATTTATTTCAGGACTTGTTCCAAAGTGCAGCAGGGACTACCAGTCTACAAACTGGAGCTGTGCTGAGAGTGAAGGAAAAGGTCAGGGGTCTCACTGTGGGATGGTGACGCAGGCTTCAGCCGACGGGTCGCTGCAGGTCTTGAAACATGGACTGATGCAGGAGTCGTACCTCCACTGACACCGAGGACCCGGCAGGGTGTCTGAGCTGAGGCCTGATCAAAAACACACAACATGTAACTCTTTTACTCCAAGGTCACACAAAAACGTTGTGCATGGTTTTAATTAAACACTCTAGGAAAAAAGTCCATCTTTGCAAGAAGCATCATGTGGATATGATCAGATTCAAAACTGAAAAACTGATATTCTTCTGCTCTTAGAAGTACAATAAAATCCACTATGTGTGTTGGATTTAACTGTATCACAGCTTACTGAGTATTATATCTGTTTGTAAATGCACTGAAGGGCCCTTTAGCTGTTTTAAAGTTAGCAAAAAACATTTTTTATCACATGTAACATTGTCATTTCTACTTGTTTTACTTTTTTTTAAACTTTTGAGCCATTCTCAACTAAAATACTGCTGACTTTTCATTTATGTACAGTACTGTACCTGTACAATATTTTTGCACTATAGTCACACTTTCATAATTGCCATTTTGCACAACTGTGTGTGTATATATATGAAATGGATATAATATCGTACTGCTAATCTAGACCGTCTTAAAGGATCCACAAACATTTTCACAGGGCAGTAACGTGATGAAACATACTGTATGTCTGGACTTCATGTCTTGCTCAGAATGTGTTGGGTATTCACTTCTGTCAGCAGGAAATTCAATCTGCTACTGGCTGCTATGCCTTTTCCATTAAGCAAAACAAATGCTGCTGTATTTTTAGCATCGGTGATTAGCCCGACTGCTCTGTCAGCAGAGAATGCTGCCCGAGGAGCCATTAGTCTTGACCTCTGACCCCGGAGGGAAGCGCTGATGACCGGCTAAATCCTGAATCCTCACTGACGCTGCAGTTAAACAGATATTTTCAGTGCTAAAATGCTTAAAGGTGTCTTTTACTGGCAACATTTATGATCAGGTTAAATTCTTTAATAAACAAGCACACTGAACTGACCAAAGAAAAATCTACTTTACTTATAGTTATGACTTCTGTAAAAGAAAATGGTGGCGTTTTGCAGAGTGAAAAGTGTCTCACAGTTATGACCTCTGTATTACGTGTGAGAAACATTTATAAACTGCTGGAGAAGTGCCCGATTCAGATGATACCTGCCCATTAAATAGCTGTTATCAGGTACTATCATGCCACTAGACAGGGGAAAAAGCGCCCTACTGCAAGTAGTAGTAGGCCAGAGTGTTACTATCATCCATTGTAATCACTAATAAACATTAAGTTTACACAGGCAACATGAATAAGCAGAGTTGCTATAAGGGAGAGAGTTGCAACTGGAAAGAAATCTATGGGAGAGTTCCGTTACACCAAATAATCTGCTTTATAACAGCTGAACCAAGAAATCAAGCCTATTGTGTTATTGCACTAACACAAACGCAGTGTCATGTAACTGTACGCATGCATAGTAGATGCAAAATATTTGGGGGAAAAAAAACACTTTTTAACCTTAATTTACTGCAAAGTCACAAGCAGTCATTGTCAATTCTGACTAGTGGTTCTCTACATGAAGTCTTTATTTCCCAGTAACTGTTGAAATTACAGATATGGCTGCCTCTCCATTTATTTAAATATGGGCCTGGTCTTACTAGCACAAAATAACTGTTTAGGGATGTTACCAGGATAGCTGCTGAGTTGTAAAAATTAGGAATAAATGCATGTAAAACCTCCAGTTGAAAATGGAGCTTCGTAAAATGTGGTTAATGTAGTAAAAACGGCTTATTGTAACCCAAACCATAATCTTTTTCTAACTGAGCAGTTTTGGCGTCTAAACTAAACCAAACACAAACTGAAAAACAAGAGTAAAAACAAAGCTTAAGTCAAGAATTTACATGAAAATAACGGTTCAAGATGGAAGTTTAACTCTAGTCTCAAAGATGAAAATTATGCCAACACCCTTCCAACAACCTAATGAAGACTTAAATCTCTCCTATATGTTGTTTCAGCATCATTAATTGAGGTGATAACGGCTACTGAGGTGACATGTATGTGTATAACAAAAACTGAAAACAGCTATTTAATGGACTGAAAAAATCCAAAACAGTTGTGAAAATGATCTCTCACATAATTTCACATTTGTTCAGCTTACAAACGGCTGCCTTGAAGACATGAATTTACTGAAGTTTGGTCTAATTATTACAAGTATCAAGTATTTAAGAAAACAAACAAGTTTCTGTCGTGTCAGATTTCTTCTTATGTCTCTATAGACTATCAACTCTTAGGTAATTAAAGTTCGGTAATCTGCTAATATAATAGTTCTGTTTCTCCAAAAACATATTTTAAAAATAATAATCCTACTCTTAGTTCAAGTCAGAAGGACCATAAGCTGGAATAACTCGTGTCTATTATTCTAAAATGGTCTGTAAATAACACAAGACATTTTAAGATGTCAACAAAACTGTCATATTAACATGAAATTAACAAGAAGAGGAATCCTGTGTGATGTTTACAGAGTATGAAGGCTGTAAAACACTAGAATAACTTTAATAAAAATGACTGTTGGTGCACGTTGTGCGATGAGTTTGTGCACGTTGGTCATATTCAGTGCAGCTGACCTGTCAGTCTGAACAGCGTGGCTTTGCGGAAGCTGTCGGTGTGTCTGTATTTGAGCAGGTGGAGGCGAGGCAGCGTGGCGTGCAGGAAGAAGCCGGGTTTGGCCTGGGACTCCAGCGAGTCGTAGCCCGGGATCCAGGTGTTCCTGTGGAGGACGAAGGTGGCGCCGTCCCAGAAGGCCTCTCTCTCCTCCCACTTGGCCAGCCTCACCTGGCCGCTGGCGCTCACGTACAGGAAGTAGTTCGGTCTGTCGGCTGCCTCAAAGGAAACCCTCGAAGAGTCTGCGAGGAAGAAAACTGAATGAGTACAAGATGCAGATACAGGGCGAACAAAAAGAGAAGAAGCAGAAGAACCAAACATTATCCAACACGATGATGGTGGCAGAACTGATCAATTTATGGTCGAGGGTCTCCTACCAGCACTGATTAAATCCCTAAAAGCCACAAATGTTAGCTGGAAAACGATTATAATAAAGTATAATAATACAGAAAGTCGCAAAGAAAAGCAGCAGAATTGAAGAGGGCATTTCTGTAAATAAACTTATCACAAAACAGATTAATATTAAAAAGTGTTGATACGTGCAGCTTTATTTAAGGTTGTAGTATTTGAACCTTTCCCTCTGCTACACCTGGCTATTACATGCCACCAACTATTTACAAGCAAAGTTGAATTATGGCATTCAGTTGTTTTTTTTTTAATTAATAGCCAGTGAAAACTACAATAAAAAGTCTATAGTAGGATAAGAAAATTAACTAGTGAACAACAACACTGAATGCTGTACTGACGGGTTTAACTAGTTGTCTCCAGGATGTGAATACTTACATTTAAACTCGCCGTAAATTGACTGAAAATAGACCAGAAATAAACTGAATTAGATTTTTTGGTCTTGGCATATTAGTCGTTTTGAGGTAAGGGTCTCTCAAAACATAACTCAATCTTAAACAATTATATCCATTGTTATTTAGTTTACATTTTGTACTCATGTCATTTATTCATCTTTATTTTTAGTTTATTTTTCACTTACACACTTTGCGTTTTATAATGGCTTTTAAAATGTATTTCTATTTAATTACTAACATCTCTGAAATTGTGTAAATTTCACCAACCTTTATTTACTTTACTCAAAACTATTTCCTTGGGGATGAATAAAGTTGATCTTATCGCATCTTATGTGTATGATTTGGGATTGTAATTTGCTATAGAGGCATTTCAAGACAAATTTCCCAAATTTCCTTCTATGGGGACGATAAAGTATGTCATACCATAGTGCACGACTGTATTTTTCTGAGCCCTTCTTATTTAAAGCTTCAAAACGTGTCTGAATTCCTCTTGAAAAGGATCCAGGGTGCAGCAGTATGGCAGCTCACATGCAGTCATCAGTGAGACCAGCTTGTTCCAGTCTTGGCTTGCTGACCAGCCTGCAGCTCCGGTTGCTATATTAGCATTTAGCAATCTGATCTCTGGACCCGTCTGCCACTGAAGGTCAATGAGAGTCCATCTCCACCATCAGTGTTTTCACTGAGGCGCTCAAATCATTCCAAACACTGTCGATAGCAAAGGAAACAGTGGAAGAGCAGAATGCCGCCTGGCTGGCTTTCATTCGCAGCAGAAGGAGCTTTTCTCTGAAACCCTGTGATTCTCTGATTAGCTGAAGGTGAAAAGATGAGCAGCCAGAAAACAGGAGGAATCTGCTGGATGATGCTGCTCAGGAATCCTGCCCTCAGCAGGAATTAAGATTCAAGCCATCCTTTATTAACAAGGGATCAAATCTGTGTTTAGTGAAAGGTATCATGTGTAGCTCACAGAGTAGCTTGAGCACTGTACAGTTTCTCTGTTCCACGGAGCATTTTAGCATCTTTTTAGCTCATGGACACACAAAGTTAGTAGCATCTTGCAGCAGAGGAGTCAGTTATTTGGTGGAGACTGAAGCAGAGCTGAAAGCAGAAAGAATATTTTACCTTGTGAGATGAGCAGAGACACGACTCCACATAAATGATCTTTCTCTGCTGGATGTGTAAATCATAAGTAGGGTTGTAGTGTGCAGGTCTACTGTTGGATTGACTGGCTGATATATATCATTGTGTTCTACTATAAGCTACAGGACGGGTGTTTTATTTTTGGCGGTAGTCGGGACAGACAACCTGTGAACGCCTCCATGTTTTCACAACTTTCAGTGGAGAATGCTGGATCTGACTTTACTGAACGTATATTGGGCTCCAAACTAACTGACACCGTGTCAAAGAATTTGTCCACGTGAGTGCATTTTGTTAAAACGGACGAACAGAAAGTTGAGTGTAAACCTTACAGGCATCATGAAACAGTAGCTAACTACTCTGTGTTCTATTCCCTTAATAGTTCTTGTGCTGATCACCACACTTTGAGTTCTTATTTCAATAGAAAACAGCTGGTTTGAATGTTTTAATACGCTGCAAACACTAGTTTCTTATGTTGACTTAGAATTCATTTAACTAAACTGCACTTAACTAGCTGCACAGTGGCCCATTTTGTGCATCTAGAGATAATGTGCAGATTTTTACTGCTGTGACCAACAGATAAGTTGAAGAGTCGATCCGATTTCAGTTAAACATTTATTTCTGTTTCATTTATTTATACTCTGTACCCATGCAAGGAGAAATTGTCTTGCCATATATCATTTTTTTTATTTCTACATGAGCCTATAATTATTACTATTGTCTTTTCAGATATCATATTTTGCACATGTTATGAAGCTGGGGTCAGAGACAGGAGCAGATAGAGTTGAAGCCTTGCTAAAAGAAAAAACAATGAGCCACCACTACCTTTCTTCATTTGTTATTGCCCCCATGGGGATCATTACATCACTACTTACTTATAGTTAATAAGCAACTGTTTGCTTCAACTATCAACTATAAAAACTATAGCAATTCTAGTTGACAATAACAATTATTATAATTAAAATGTTGCTCTTGAATTGACCTAACAAATTAGTGAAATGGGTCCAAATAGTATGAACAGAGCACACGTATGTCTGGGAATAACTGAGGTTTGGCTCTAATTTGATAATGGGTCATATGTGGTGTTTAACAGCAAATGTGGGGGAAAAAAAACACAGAATTGTAATGAAAAAGCCAGAGAGCCCACTTTGTCAGTAAACGATAGTTTCTCCTGTAGTCAACTATAACAATTTTAAAAGGTGCTAATAATTAAATTTGGTGGTTTTACCTTGTTCCAGACAAGCAAGCAGAGAAAGTCTTAGACAGAAGGTCAGTGTAGATGGCTGGAGGTCCACAAGGCTTACAACATGGACACCACCATTTGTCTTGTTCATGTTTTTTCCAAAGTAAAAGACTCATTCCGAACCAAATAGTTTTAGTTGAGTAACCAGACTTTATCTACAGATGTGACTGATAAGAAAACATTCACTTGAGCTGTTACTGGAAGATCTATTTTACCATTACGATAAGAAGACTTGTGGTTAAATAGTGACCTACTGGTTCATACTGGCTACAGTTAAGTTGCCTGGAGCCCCAAATACTTGATATTCTGCTGACAGGAAAGCATATCTCTGTGGTATCTATACAACGATCAAACTTTCCCAAACCCCACTACAGAAGTTTCCTTTCATGCACGGATGCTACTGTATCCTGCATTAGTAAAGCGGACACTTCTTTTTTTTTCTGCAGTGACACGAAATGAGTGTAAAATAAAACTATAAAGCCTCTCAGCCAACCACAAGTTTCCCACACTCAATCTGACATCAAATTCAAGGATATTTCCATGATTCTTAAGGTCCAGGTAAAGGAAAGTCCTGCACACTGCTCTGGTAATTAATTATGGATTCCTAATTATCTGTTATTAGTAGTATGTTTTGGGAAATAGAAATTGAAACTGATAAAAATAATAATTCCTAGGGTTTCAATAGGTTCCTCGCACCACTTCGTGGTGCTCGGACCCTAATAAGAAATAAATACAAAAGAAAGGCTTCCTTTCTGGTGCATATGGAGAACAAGAAACTTATCAGAGCTTCATCTTTGAAGGAATACAGTCTATTTCCACTACAGGGTTTTTCTCAGGTTGTTCTCAGGAAAAGAGCTCAAGAAATCTTAACTAGCTTTAAAGGCAGTTTGCAAAGTATATAGAACTTCTGAGGGGCATTTTTAAAAATGTTTGTGCATTATCTCATTCTTAGATTAATAGATGTGATGTCTGGCTGCTGAAAAATTAAAATCTTTTCCGGACCAGAAATGAAGAAGAAGACTGTAGAAGGATGATGTAAAGAGCAGCACAGAAGAAGTAAATCTCAGGTCTTGTAGTTGAATGAATGCTTCTCTGCAGTTTTGATGAACTCACCGTGTGGTCGAGCTCTGCTGAGGCCCGGCGTCATCATGAACTGAGAGAGGATGCCGGAGGCGGCAGTTGAGCTGATGTTGCTTCGCTGCAGGAACACAGAGCCGCCGGACCTGCTGGCCGCCAACAGCGCCGTCCGATCTCTGAAGGCGAAGAGCCTGAAGGGACCTTTACCCAGAACTGCAGACAGACGGCCATGTTACGAATGTTCTAACAAATAAAACTTTCCAACAGCCACAGATGACCATTTTCCAAATGACACTACTTGGTTTTGCTTTGGGATTGTTTTTTCCTGTAGCAGCGCAGCACATGTAGCAGCTGGTTTTCACTCATTTCTATATGATATAAAAGTGAGTTATCAGACTCTAGAAACTTGCTTGAGTAGTGTAATCCTTTATGCATCCAATGTACATTAGCACTTTCCAGAGAGAGAATTTTAAACAGTTCTCTATGAAATCTTTTCTCACAGTGGACACGAAGCTGCACAGTCTGTTTCTGAACCCTCTGAACCAACAGATGTTTTAATGGTTTCTTTTGCTTCTGTGTTTTTTAAAATTATAATAGTATGATGTAGGAGTGGAGAGGTTTGTTTTACCTTTGTTGAAGAATTCACAATCATACGCTGCAGAGAGAAGAAGAGACTGTTGTCAATAACAGGACTAGCAATAATATTAATAATACAGATAATCTTACAGTACAGTAATTCATTACAAATATTTTCACAATAAATATTAATGATTGTCGCTTTTAATGAGGCATATTCTGCTTTACAAATGTTGTGTAAACTCTAAGTGAAGGTTTTATAATGATTAATTATAATTTATTATTGCTTTGTAGCAGAAGCTGACAAATAGTTGCCTGTGGTCCAAATCTGGAACTTTCAACAAAAATATTTGGCCCAACAACAAAAGCTTACCTTTTAACTTTTAAAGTTTGCATCTAATTTTTACATCATTTATCATAAATTACAGTAAGTTCTAATTCATATAAAAGGGTTATGCAAATGAAAAAAGACTTCAATGTCAGTTAATAAATACACAATTTAAATGGTTAATTGTGTAACTGATGAACTGCTAATATTGTTTTTCCTGATTCAACAACAGTTTATCTATCTGTATGTAACACGTGAGTTACAGGATACCTTGAATTTGCTCAAGAGGATGAATAAAATACCTACCTATCTATCTATCTATCTATCTATCTATCTATCTATCTATCTATCTATCTATCTATCTATCTATCTATCTATCTAACAGCACTTTATTGCTAGTGTAGCTCTGCTAGTCTTTGCTTATTATTGAGCAGTTACACTGGAACTGAAGATGGTAATTCAAGTAAACATAAAAGTTAGATTTTTTAAAATGTGTTTTAAAATGTTTTTTTGCTGCAACAAATAAAGTGCGTGCCTTCACCTCCACTGCACATACAGTACAGTTCAAAAGTTTGGGGTCACTTAGAAATGTCCTTATTTTGGAAAGAAAAGTAGTTTTTTTCTCAATGAAGATGAGATTAAATGAATAATTATAATTTGCCTTTATTTGTCACAAATACATTACACAACTGTGAAATGTTGCTTTTCACTAATCCCAATCAGGGTCAGAGCGCAGGGTCAGCCATAGTACAGCGCCCCTGGAGCAGGAAGGATTAATGCCTCAAGGGCCCAACAGTGGCCGCATCAGGGTTTGATCCTCTGACCTTCTGAAGCGGTAGTCCAGAAACTTAACCGTTGTGCCACCACTGCCCCCCTAAGAAATCCAGTCTAGACATTATTAATGTGGTAAATGACTATACTAGCAGGAAACAGCTGATTTTTAAAGGAATATCTCCATAGGGGTACAGAGGAACATTTCCAGCAACCATCACTCCTGTGTTCTAATGCTACATTGTGTTAGCTAATGGTGTTGAAAGGCTAATTGATGATTAGAAAACTCTTGTGCATTTATGTTAGCACATGGATAAAAGTGTGAGTTTTTATGGAAAACAGGAAATTGTCTGGGTGACCCCAAACTTTTGAACAGCAGTGTATAACACTATGTTGCACCCAACAAACACTGCTGACTTCAGCCTTACAGACTGTCAATGCCACTTTTTGGAAAACTTTTGACATTCACAGTATCAGATGGAAATAAAGCAGATTTTTTGGCTCCATGTGTTCTGACTTACGGCACAGCGAAGGTGAGCGCCAGTCCACCGGGACGCCCTGATGGCAGCAGCGCTGAGCGTACGCCGCCACGCTGGTGCAGAAACACTCACAGTCGCCTCCACGGCTGCAGGCACACGTGTCTGCCAGGCAGTTCATGTAGAACCAGGTAACATCCACCTGAGTGCAGAGAGCAGAAGAAAAACTTCTCAGCAGCAGATTAATGATAAAAAACACAAAAGTCAGAAGTGAACTGGACTAAGTCTGTGGCTCTGAAAGAAAAGCAACTGAGTAAATGTATTTGTTTTTAGTGCATCTTAAAGTCCAAGCTGCAGGACGGAGGGTGTTGTTCTGTTACTCACCACTGGGTGGCAGGCCTGGAAGACCTCGCTGAGCAGGACGGCACACTGACGCTTTGCAAAAGGTTCTCTGAGTGGACTGAGACTGCAGGGGTGTCTGATATCTGGACTGTTCACACACTGAGGACACACAGACAGACACAGCTCTGGTAAATTTTATCACAGAAAAGGAAGTAAGGTCTGCTTGAACAAGTTATGAGTTATTAAATGGAATTACTAAATGATTCATGTGGGCCCACTTCATCAGCATTTTTTTTTGTGCAGGAAAAACTCAGATTTTTAAAGCCACTTAGATAAAAGCAGCTGTTGTTGGTGATACAGGTGATGTTTTACTCACTTCTGTTGCTGTCCAGCTGTTTCCAAACTCCTGTGGTGTTGGGGAGTCGATGTTGTCGGGCGTTCGCATCTCGTTCACTGTCTTCAGGTCGAAGTTCCCACACAATCCACTCAGCTTCCCCTGAACACATCACCAAAACCTCATATGTTCACAATATCCACCTCTTCATATCACAGTTTGGGACTGACAACCACATAAACCTCTCCGTCTATTGCTTGGAATATTCTCTGACAGAGTAACTGAACAGAATAGATTTAAATACTAATGCTCGATTCAGCATTTTTGCAATACAGTGTGTGACCACTGGTGGCAGCACTTAGCACATTACTGCTTCTCGCTTTAGTGAGTGAAGAAGAAATATTTTATAAAGAGAGGCTCTAAACAGACAGTTATGACCTGCAAGAGCTTAGTAAATTAAGTATTCATCAGTAGGGAGAGTTTTGTTCAGTTTGACGACGTTACAAAGTAACTCTTCAGTCTGTAAAATTCAAAAAAATGCTTGGACATCATCTACTGAGATAGCTGGAGTTTAAACTGTTTTGTTGTTTCTAAAGTCAAGAATGAACTGTCAAGCTCACCTTCGTATGTTATTTAGAGTCTTGCAGGAAAAACAAGAAGCAAGAGGGCTGATGGGAAATGTAGTCTTAATGTAAAGAAACACACCTGCAACCTCAACTGGCCTCACAGCGGTTCAACATTCATCATGTTTGTAGTCGGCCTCAAGTGGAGCGTCAGATAAAATCACAGCCTTGTACAACGTCAGCAGAATCCTAAAAAGGCCCTGAACCAGCATCCTACCTGCCAGTGAGGTCCAATCTGGATGTGGACGGTGGTCTTACGGTCCCAGAGGACGGTGACGTCTTCATCTGGGAAATGAATGACCGTGAAATATCCAGCTGGCCAAATGAACATCCTCTGCTTCCTGTCGATCACACTGGACGGATTCTACACAGGAAAAAGAAAATATTCTCAAATCCTAAGGGACTTATGATAGCCATGATCAGCTAATCAAATTAAATGGTGTCAAATTTCAGTAGCATATATTGTCAATTTAAGTATTTATTTATGCACTTTATGAGACTGAGCAACAAATCTGGTGCCGGATTCCTGCATCGCTCTTTAACAAACCTATAAAATCTATTAAAAGTGACTCTTACCGGCTTTCCGGTGTCGTCATCAAACATGACGAATGATCTTCCGATGTTGATCAGCAGTGACTTCCTGCAGATGACTCCACTGTCGAAGCAGTCGACGTTCTCAGCTGTAACACTGAGCATCACATCGGCGCTGCTCTGTGGAGGAAAGAAAACAGGATCCAGATCATACAAACTGCAGATATGGAAATGCTGGTAAGAACTACACACAATGTAGCTCACAGTACATACAGTGTTTGTTCAATCATTGTTTTTTCTGTTCAACTGCATTTAAGGCCCCATGTTTTCTAGGTGCAAAATCACCTGAATAATGGAGCAAATGCATCCCCAATTTTCATTTACGGAGGGCAAAGTTATGGTTGTTCCATCACATTTATCATCATAAAGTAATATTTTCACCAACTGGCAAAAACAAGAAAAAAAATAATCCTGTATTTTTGGATCACAAAAATATAATCACCAACAATTTCAGTCTGTCAGCTCACACAGGAGTCTGTCTGGTTGCAAAGGTGAAAAAGCGGCCGGCCAATTATTGACTGAAAATATAACATATAATATGAAAACAAAGGTAAATTAGATTTCTATTTTGCCATGTCCATGCCCATTTTCTAATGTGATACTTCTCTTTCTCTACTGCAAAACCTCCTATGGAAGTTTGGAGCAAATAAACTATACTGTAGTGTTGTCAGAAGGTGGCGATAGAGGGTAGGTTAGGCAATGCTTTAATAAACAGAGTAGAAGAAGAAATGGGCCAATTTTTTTAGCAACCACTATAAAAAACAAAAAATTTGAAGACCAAGAAACTAACAAAACTTTGTCCATCTACAAGCAATATTAAAAAATCCAAACACTAAAGTAAAATGTTCTGTTTAAGCATGTGGGGCCGTTTACACAAAACACCTTGAGTTAAGATTCACCTTAAAGTTTCCTTAAAATAAAATCAGTTGCATAAAACACCTTTAAGTCTTCTGCTTAAGATTTCCTTAAAATGTTGTTTTGTTTTTAAGGTTTTATCTTTATTTAAACTTAAGGAATCTGTTGCACAAAAGACCTTAGCGTCCAAGTAAGCAGGGAAAAAAACTAAAGATCTCTCTGAGTCTGTCTTACCATGGCCGAGTTTATGGCAATAAATGAAGGAAAGAAAAGTTTATCTTATACTGCTTTTAATGTGTTTAATATTTTAGCCCAGTAAGAACAAATCACCTACAAATCATGTATATTTCACCTTCGCTGCCAGCTAGAGTGATTTTTCACCTTCCATGCAGTCACTGGTTTCAGTTTATATCAACAATGTGAGTTTAAACATCCATCGATTATCTATACACTGCTTAATCCTCATTAGGGTCATGGGGGGATGGAGTCTATCCCAGCTGACTTAGGGTGAAGACAGAGGACACCTGGACAGATCACCAGTCTATCACAGGACTACATATTGTGATGACCCTCCACCTGGACAACAGGTGTGCCTGTTCCAGTCGTCACCTGATTGAGCCACACCTGCGATCTAGTGGCTCAGCTGCACTTAATCTCTCCTATTCCATTCAAGCTGGCTCTCTCACTTTCACTTTCACACCTATGGACAACTTAGAGTTACCTATTAACCTCAGCATGTTTTTGTACTGTGGGATGAAGCCGGAGAAAACCCACGCATGTACAGGGAGAACATGCAAACTCCATGCAGAAAGATCCCGGGAAAGCCGGGACGCGAACCAGGGATCTTCTAGCTGCAAGGCCAAAGTGCTAACCACCACGCCACTGTGCAGCCCGAGTATAAACTTGCTTGACATAAATAATTATCATAATTCATCATAGGGTACAGTTTATTTCAAGTATTTAGGTTATGTAAAAAATATCTAAAATATCACTCTACTGCAAAACATTTCATGTCTGTTGCTGGCATTGATACTTTAAGGGCTTCCTTAATGTTTTTTGCACTTTCTCCCAACTTTATTTGTAGATACATTTCTGGGCTGATCTTGTTTACTAGAGACTGATGTAGTTGCTTGGTAATTTTAAATCAGTGTCATTTTTCAAGATAAAAGGATAAATGCAGTACCCAAAAATTATCCAAAATGTGCACAAGTCATTAGTTAACCCTTAGATGGACAAGTGAGACAAAAATGACCTGGTGAGGTCGTTTTCTTGTAATATCTTTGTAATGAAAAGTTTTTATCATTTCATTTTTCAGCTATTCCTCAAAAAGCATGTTTATGATATTATTCCATTTAAATTTTTAAACTGCCTTTTCTACTTTTAAAGAAATTGTAATGTTTGTATTACTACCCCAAGCTGTTTATCACAGATAATATTCATACAAGAGGTGATGAAGTGCACAAACTTGGAGGGACGGAGAGCAGCAACAGCTGGAGGAAAAGTGGAAAAATGTCAAGAATATGGATGCAGACATTCCTCTATTGCTGTTCTGTGTAATATTCTTCTTTTTCAATTATCAAAATGCTCAAAATAGGTTATAAAGTGAAAACTAAACTTAATTCAAACATTGATTCTTATATGGATCATTTTTGACCCACTTATGGAAGAGTGTTGGGTCCAAACACTTGTACATCTAAATACTTTCAATTACCTTCACAAGATAGACTTTGCATGCACCGACGTAGTCAAACAGCAGTCCATCAAACGTCCTGTAGTGTCGATCACCGTAGGCTGTGCACATGGACGGACACGGACGAAACACACACTGGAACGTCCCGTGCTGGCAAACACTACAAAGACGGCAAAGCTTCAGTGATTCAGCATCAACTTGTTCCCACTTAGTGCGAGGACATTTTTTTCGCATCTAATGGCCTCCTTTTGTGGGGAGCCTCAGGTTTACAGCAGGCAGAAAAGTGGCCAGTGAATTGTCAAAGGCTGAATCACGGCTCATTGCGCTATTAGGCTGTCATCTGCGTCTTCTTCTCTGGCTACAGCTCCAAGAAGAAATGGAAGGATGGGAGAATGACTGAGATCACTGGGAGAGTGTTTCCTTTCACCTGATGAACAGTCTGAAGCAGAGGGAATCAAAGAGTCATACAAGGGCCCGCTCTGTTTTCAAGGCCTTTTTTTCTGCCCTGTGATAACAGAGAATTATGGATATCAGGTGGCCACTTTCGATGCTCTGACAACCTCAGGACTCTCAGGCTCAATCTGACTTTGAAAAATTAGTGATGCTTTAGAGATTTGTCTTAATTCTGACAGATATTGTTGGCAGACAGTTGGTGAGGGTGAGACAAATTTGTATGTCATGAAAAAACAGATCCCCCAGAAGAAAAGGGGGAAAGTTGATATGTAAAGATCAAGCAGAAACACAGACATTTCTATTTTAACTCTCTGTAAAAGCTGTATCTGTGTGAACGTACCACTGGTGGCAGGGGGAGGACACCCTGTCGCCGGGATAATACTCTTTTCCTTTCCACAGACAAGGGCAGGCGTCAGGTTCAAAGCACTCATCTCCATGTTTCAACAAGCTGAGGGACAACACAGATTTGTTAAAACATTTTAAAGCTCAGTATTTACCAAAAATGGAGTTTGGATGTTGACATTTCAGCGATAAACACACTGGAATGAAGTACTTATAAGATTTCTTGGGTTAGATGTACCAATGAGCAAGTTCCTAAAGTCAGTTTTCTTGATTTTGTCTACGGAATATACGATGACATTTAGCAATTTATTAAACCAAGATGCCTAAAAATACAACACTGCTGTAACAAGAGAACCACAGTGTGATCTGTTAGCAGTGACAGCATCATCCAACAGGGAAAAAGGCCAAAACATTGTGTACAGGACAAGAGATTTAGTTTCTCCTAGTTGGAAAACTTTTCAAAAAATCCCAAAGGGACTAAACAACCCATTGTCAGTTTTATAAATGGAAACAAACATGCAGTGAACATGATTTACTAAAGAAGTCAGACCCATTGGAGGGTTTTGTGTTACACACTCATCATGTGGGAGCAAATAGAAAGCCCAAAAGCCTGTTGTAAATGCAACAAACCGTTACAACACCACCTAATTAAAAGACTTCTCTTCATGAGAGAAGTTATTTGCTCACTTAAAGCTGTGCAGACAGAGTCAAGAGAGTGGCTTTGATGGAAGAAGAATTCAGATCTTTGACTTGAGGTAAAGTATCAATACAACCATGTGAAAATACTTCAGTTTTACATGAAAATTCAAGTACAGAGCAGTAAAATGTAGTTAAAATACTGCAGTAAAAGTCCTAGTTTGGTCTGATATTTTATTATACGCTACCGTTCAAAAGTTTGGATTCACTTAGAAATGTCCTTATTTTTTGAAAGAAAAGCAGTTTTTTCAAAGATGATAACATTAAATGAACCATAAATCCAGTCTAGACATTGTTAATGTGGTAAATGACTATTCTAGCTGGAAACAGCTGATTTTTAATGGAATATCTCCATAGAGGTACAGAGGAACATTTCCAGCAACCATCACTCCTGTGTTCTAATGCTACATTGTGTTAGCTAATGGTGTTGAAAGGCTCATTGATGATTAGAAAACCCTTATGCAGTTATGTTAGCACATGAATAAAAATGTGAGTTTTCATGGAAAACATGAAATTGCCAAGGCAAACCCAAACTGTTGAACGGTAGTGTATGTGCCAGCTTTGGATGATTAACAGTATATGAGCAACATGTTACTGTTTAAGGTTGAACTACTTTATATTAAGTTTTATTTACAGCGACAACAGGTAAATCGGAGGACTTGAAAAAACAAGGTCCTGATCAACAACTTTTTTTTCAGTCTTTATCTTATCTTTGATTTTTGGTGAGATCCTGGATTATTTGAATAAAATGAAATCATGTGAGACGTTTAAAGGAGAAAATCATTATTTGGTATAACTGTTAACAACTCTAGATGTCTGAAATGTGAACTAGACTACACACTGATTTTGTAAAAAGCTGAAAAGGTTGTAAACAACTGGGTTTAATCTGTGTTAAACAATCCATTGTGTCAAATCTGCACTCGAAGAGCAGCTAAATCTGTCAGATAAATGCAGTAAAGCAGAAGTACAATGTTTCCAACAAAATTTAGCAAAATGGAAATGCTCAAGTAAAGTACAAACACCTAAAATTGCATTAAAGTACAGTAAATGTATTTTCCGCCCCTGAGGATGTTAAACTGCAGTTTTGCAAATTACTGTGTCTGATCAACAGTCCAAAATGCAAAAGTATGAAGTAAATCCTCAGATTCACGAGTTGGAACTAGGGAACACTTTTAATTTTTGCATGACAATTAATATCATATTTCTATCATTTCTGACTAATTTTCTGTTGATTCAGAAATGCTTGATCACAATTTATGTACAATCAGTATTTCTATTTCACTATGAAGCCCTAAGCTTCCCAGGACCTCAACCAAGAGTTGGAAAAACCTAAACAGATATAGAGATGACAGTTCAAAAAATGTAGAAATTAATCATGTCTGGAACAATGGTAAAGGTTTTTTGGGTGGGCAAAATTACAAATTACTACAAATTGTGATTTACAGTCGCCAACAGGACGTCTTTTCTGGATGTCCACCTGAAGATCTGAGACGAAGCCAATCAGAGAGACAACACACCTGGATGATTTGTTGAATGAAATTCTGAATAGGACGATGACAGAGCTGTACAACTCACTGCTCTCTTATTCGAAGTGGTAATTCTTATTATTCAGGAACTGTGGGCTAACAGCATGCTATCAAGTTATAACATAATGATCATTTGGAGCTCATGTGTTCATCTCCAACTTAAATTCTGCCAATATTGCAAATGCCAACAGAGTGACAGAGGCAGAGCCAAAGCAGGTTGGATTCCAGAGCAGAGAGATGCCAGGAAATGAGAGTTAGTTCCAGGGTTTCAGGGGTGGGCGACGGTGGATGAAAAGCGGTAACACTCGTTAGCTACATGAGAAAACGAGACAATTAGGATTCTCAGAGATAGAGAGAGAAACAGGCTTTGTCTGGATCCCTCCATTTGCTTTCCACTCTGCAAGACGAAGCTGATAAGTATCTTGTAATATCCAGGGTTGAGCTATATCCACTGGCGAGGCCGCGGACAATGAAGTGACATACTGAATGGTCCCGCCACAAACCTCAGGTTCATCTGAGTAGAGTTACAGCACAGATAAAACGGTGTTAACAGCTTCCTTTATCCACCCGCCAAGCTGCCGTATCAATTACTCTGATCAAAGATCCTAAAATCATTCATTCTCCTGACCTACGAGCACATTATGAATAAATCCTCGTAACCACGGCCCTCATTTTGAATTCAATTCTATCGGACGATGTAAAAGTGACTGAGGAAGGTGTAGCTGTATATCGTGACAACAGGCGAGTCAGACTTCGCGATGCCTCGACTGCAGTCTGTGATGTTTCTGGTGTCGTGCCAGTTTCTGTACAACCATCACAGATCACAGGTTTAAAACTGCCACATACTGTTGATAACTTTCAGTGTCGTCAGTAACAGTTTGTGTGAATGTTTGATAAATTATCCATTATTTTCACACAAAAGCTGTTAAGTAGGAGAGTAAGTAAGCAGCTGTGGGGCAAAAAACAATGTGGCACCAATGTTCTTGTTATTACAAACATGTCGAAACATGCAAACACTGTACGAGAAATATCAGGCAATTAGCATTTCACAGTAAAATACATTATACACTGATCAGGCATAACAATATAACCACCTGTTTAATATTGTGTTGGTCCTCCTAATGTGGTCAAAAATGCTCTGAAACATTGGGTCTGGACCAGAGGACCTCTCAGGGTGTCCTATGGGGTCTGGACCAGTACGTTTGCAGTGGATCCATTGGGTACTCTGGGTTGGGCAGCAGGGCCTCTGGCAATTAAACTTTTTCCTGCTTTTTTATTGTCTTAAAGTTATTTTTTTGGCCTTTGTTTGCTTCAGTAGATAGGATAGTTGAGAGGCAGACAGGAAAGTAGAGAGAAGAACGGGGTGAGGTGCTTCAGCAAAGGGCCACAAGCAGGAATCAAACCCAGGCTGCTGTGTCAGGGACTATAGCCCCTGTTTATGGGTCTCTCGCTCAACCAGCTGAACTACCTGGGCACTGAAACTTGTCCCTGTTGATGCTTGATCAGAATGGGGTCTTGGAATTTTGGAGGTCAAATCAACATCTTGGCCCATTGTCATGTTGCCCAAGAAGTTTCTGATTGCATTTTCCTGCGGGGGTAGGCCAGTGACATTTGGGATTTCCATTCGTATGAAAGAGTGTGTTTGTTCTAGGACAATGCTTATTTGGGTGTCTAAGTCTCATCAACATGGACGCCAAAATCCAAGGTTTTCCAGCAGAGTACCACATAGTACCAATATGATCGATGTTATTCACCTTACCTGTCGGTAGTCATAATGTTGTGGTTGATGGGTGTATGTGTCCTATTTATTTCTGTACTGGAGCTCTGAAACAAAAACTGTCCAGTTTCCAGAGGCAAAGTGCCAGATCTAAGTTGGGCACACACGAACCTTTGGGAACTATTCAGGCTTGTATAAATGACAAACTTAATGAGATTTATGTTCACAGTTTGCAGTTCCTATCGTCATTTTTTAAAAAAAACTTTGCAGTCATGAACTGAAGGTATACTTCCTGGTTGTGTTGAAGCACCTAATATCACCCTCAAATCCCAAAAATGTTCTTCTAGCAATCAACTGTTGATGCTCCAAATGTCATGCCATCTTTCTCACCTCAAAAACTGCATCATCTGGGCGCCCGTATAGCTCAACGCGTTGAGCGGGTGACCCATGTACAGGGGCTGGTCCCCGACGCAGCGGCCCGGGTTCGATTCCCGCTCGCGGCCCTTTGCTGCATGTCTTCCTCAACTCTTCTCCCCTGTTTCCTGTCTCTCTCTCACTACGCCTATCTAATAAAAAGGCCAAAAAAATAACTTAAAAAAAAACAAAAAAACTGCATCATCCCTGAGAGGTATTTTCCTAAAACACACCTATATCTTTCCAGAACAGTCTAAAACGAAGCAAACAACATATTTTTACCACTGTGTAGATGAGATGTAACCAAAACCAAATTCCAGTCTGCTGCATGCTCCTGTTTTGCACCTGAAAATCCAGGTTCATATGAGTTCAGCTGGACTAATTGACAAAGAAGGAAGGAATGAATGGTCTACATTTTGATCATAAACAAAGTGTGCCATTGTGTATGAAAACACAATGGATTCTTCTGTCAGCACCTCAGCTAATTATTTCCCATTAGAGGTTTGTAAGTCCCGCTGCAGATGAATACCTTGCCGTTGACTTTGAGTTGGAATTTTTATTTATTTTTTTATGTTTTCATGATAATCATTTAAGTTTACTAATAAGATAGAAGAAGCAACTGTTTATTATCTGCTGTCTGTTGTAGAGAGAACAGGTGGAAGAAATGTGGTTGATGGTGCTGCAGGCTGGCAAATGAGGGGGTAAAAGGAAAACATACTTCTTAAGCAAACGAGTGGAACAAGATGTAAAAATGAAACTGAGGTTTTAGGTACATCTTGAGATTCAGAGCTTGGCTTTGTAGGCGTGATGTTGTCCTTGGCTCATGTTCGTCATGCATGACAAACAAGAGTGAAATCATTTTGTTGCTTGCATTTTCAGGAAAATTAACCCTCTGAATCAGTCATTACCCAAGCAGTTCTCACAGAGCTGTCGAGAGATCAGCTTTTCACCGAAAAGAAAAGCAAAAACAATCACAATGCACGTGTGTCGCAACTTCTATTAAAAGAATTTATAAAAAGTAATAATGGCATCAGTATAATTCATCTTCAGCGTTGCTTATTTTGTATTTTGTTTTTTGGCAAATCAATTAGTCAAAACACAAATGTAGGGAAGTAGAAAGTCACAGAAGAAGAAGAAAGAGAAGAAGAAGAAAAAGTAGAAGGAGAAGAAGAAAAAAGGAGGAGGAGAAGAAGAAGAAGAAGGAAGAGGAGGAAAAGAAGAAGCAGAAGGGAAAGAAGAAGAACGAGAAGAAGATGAAAAAGAAGGAGGAGGAGAAGGAGAAGGAGGTGAGGGAGGAGAAGAAGAAAAAGAAGAAGCAGAAGGCAAAAAAGAAGAAGAAAAAGAAGGAGGAGAAGGAGAAAGAGAAGAAGCAGAAGGAAAAGAAGAAGAATGAGAACAAGATGATAAAAGGAGGAGGAGGAGGAAGAGGAGGAGGAGGAGAAGAAGAAGAAGAAGAAGAAGAAGGTCTTTGTTTGCCACAAATACATTACAGCACTGTAAAATTCTCACCCCAATCGATTTCTAGTCCATCGCCTTAACCACTCGACCACAACAACTCATAGTGCCAACCAGACATTTACTCACGCCATTAATAATGTGTATTATGAACATGATATCATCATTTCATGTTTTAAGAGTCACTGTCATCTGTCAATATCAATATATCATAACACCTGATGATACAGCATCCTGAAGGTGTCATGATGACAGGCCAAGGATGCTATAAGATTTATCATGTCACTGTTCATTTAGGTTACATTTAACCACATTTTATGAACGTGGCAACATTTATACTCACTACAATTAATGTTTCAAAGCAGAAGCAAATAGCAAAGAGTGCAAAAAATGCCATATTAGAGGCCAGCAGTTTAAAAAAAAAAAAAAAAAACGTCAGAGTGGCGATGGAAAGAAATGCTGAGTGTCAGGCCTCTACACAGTCTGAGACAACAAACTAAATTAGATAAGTTCTGGCTGCTTGTGCAGGACAGATATCCTCTGAAGAGGTGCCATGGTCTTAAAGGTTTGCACACCATTCTTATAAACCAGAGGCTCCCCAATTATTCAACCCGCGACCACCAAAATAACAGGAGTGCAACCTTCACCATATAGGGAGGTGGTTGAAGCCTCCTAATGTTGCTGCAAACATGAACACACTCACCAAGAATAAATATACATGTAAATATATATATAGACAAAAGAACATAACAGTCTGCCAAACATACCACTACTTTATATTATTTTACTGCTGGCTAGAAACAGAATACATCAAAGTAATCTCAGTATATAAACTGTAGTAATGTGTAAACATACTGCTGTAGTTGGCTGCTTTGGACATAAATTTGCCCCAAATTTAGTCATTTTTAAAACTAACAGTTTGTTTTTTCCACTGCTTTTAATTAATCCATTTTAAATTTCACTTTTATTATTCTATAAATTCTGATTTGAACTTTTCAGAAGTTTATTTAATACTTTTTGCTTTTTTTTTTTAACCTTTTATAATCCATTACATTTCATAAAGTAAACCAAGTTCTGGATTCCTACCACTTGATTAAATACATGGTTGAAATATAAAAATTCTCACGTGTTATTTTGGATAAATATTTCAGGTTGCAGACACTATTTTGATGGGTTGGGTTGACATAATGTTGGTAACTGCAACTCAAGATTTTGTCTCAACTCCAATTTCTGCACTACTTAATTTAAAACTAAATTCAAGGTGAGGGACTAAATAAAACTGGCATCAAAACTTTTTTTTTTTTCACCTTGAGGTCAGGATTTCAAGTTCCCTACCAACTTAACACTGGAGAAACTTAACATTTGCCAACTTTTTAAAAAAAGGATTCAGAAGTACTGTAATTAGGTACCTGGTACTAAAAAATTCCCAGTAGTTGAACAAACTTAAATTTTATTATAAAACCTCTGATTATGTTACCAACCATTCAGTACATTATAATTAACAATACAAGAAGAAAAAAGCTAATTCCCTGAACTCAATGCAGTTTGTTGGTTGAACATGTCATTAGTGGTTGTCATGACTCAAAACAATTGATGCAAACTGTTGCATTAATTTTTTTGTTGAGCTCAAACATTAATATTTAGTGGGTAGTTTTCTACGATTTTTTAAAAATCGGATTTTTTGCAAATGTGTTTAAAATGTGCCACATAAATAAACTTGCTTCTGTTCATCACTACACTGGTAACTGTCAAATAAAAGGCAAAAAAGGTAGAGCTGACAGCTACAAACTGCAGTCAGTCTTTTGGTGAGGCGTAGAGATCATTTATGGCCTTCAAACACCACAATAAATGTCATTTTCAAAACTGAGGAACTGCTTGGTTTAGGACCATCTTTTTCAGCTTAGGGGAAGTAAACGGTTGACAAATTGCAAACTAACTACGTAGAGGCAACAAATACTTGTAGATCCACTGAGCTGCACAAACCTGCAGAGAATGTTAGCTATTACTTTAAATTTCATGTAAAAAGGCTTCTATTCTTTTGTTTTCCTTACAATAACATCTTGCTTCCTCTGTGGCTGATTTCTAGGGAATAATGTAGGCTAGAAAGCTTTCAAGAAGTTAATGGAAACCTACTTGAACACAGCTTTATTTATCCTTATTTAACCTATTTCTTGCCTGATTTGTTGGATCAGATCCATAACAAAAGTGTGTCTCATGAAAACAAGTCTTGAGTCACAGAAAAACAGTGTAAAAACAAGCTTCTATAACTCAGACTCGTGATTCCAGGTTGATGTCAAGCATGAGATGATCACCCTGTGAACCTTTAAACCGTCTCCCCATCGCTGCACTTATTAATGCAGCTGTCATCAGGGAGCGTCCGGCCTGAATGAGATCTCTTTGTGTCCATATTTACCACAAAATTAGCTCACAAACTATCAGGTTTCTAGTGAGTTATTAAAGACTCGTACCATGACTGGCATTTTGGACGTCAGACTTAGAGGTTGTGGGCTCGTTGTCACCGTAAAGGTCGTCTTGCTTTACAGCGACATATGAATCACAGCAGTGAGGTCAGCAGAGGCGGGACAGGGTCGAGATGACCATGAACCATCTCTGTACCTCACTGACCTTTTCTCTGCGTCATTGTAGTATTTCACTGCACTGAGTAGCAGCAAACTGGTGCTATTTATAGTCCAGGATTGACACAAGGACGGCGCTATCTTCATTGAGGAGTGTTTATTTGAACATACAGATGCATATTTACCTTCATATTTAAAGGCTTTGTCTTATCTAGAGAAAATTAGCATTTTGTGTTTTGTTCAACAGTCAAACATGACTTTAAGTCTTGTTATTGGTGCTAGAAAACATACTTGTCTTTGGCTACTAAATATAAAGAAACTCATGCAGTGATCTACTGGAAAACTTGAACAATAAAACAAAGTAAATTTCTGAGGATAAGGTGGAATCAAGAAGTATTAAGACTGTGCATATAAAAAGCAAAAAACCTCCTTGTGCAGCGACACACTGCTCCCAGTGCTCCTGCCACATCTGGAATGCTGTATAAAAGTCCTGTTAAGCATATCAGTGATGACTGTGTTGGTGTCACAGTTCAGGTCATTTGCATTGAATGTTTTCCCTCAGATGAATTAGGACGTTACAGTAAAACTTCCAACCCTGGGGGACGAATTCACAGTGCAGAACCTCGTGAATACTGAAGGAAGCGATACGCATGTTCATGGTCGCACTGCTGACCTGATGCATCTTCTTCAGTCTGTAAAACTATGGGCGTTTCCAGTAAAGACTGCTGTGTGGTCTCTGGGTCATAGTTGCAGAACCAACTCTTGTCGCCAGTGAGGTTCCTCGACAAGAAGGTTGGATCAAGGCAGGAGCACTGAGAGCTGTGTATGGTTGTACAAAAAGATTACTTTAAACCAGAGAGTAGCACGCACTTTTTGCTTTTTATAGGTGCTGTCTCTGAATGTTTTGGTCACTTGGTCTTTTTGGTATTTATATATTTACACTACCGTTCAAAAGTTTGGGGTCACTTGCAAATGTCCTTAGTTTTGAAAGAAAAGCAGTTTTTTCAATGCAGATAACATAAAATTAATTGATGTGGTAAATGATTATTCTATCACTCCTGAGCTCTAATGCTACATTGTGTTAGCTAATGGTGTTGAAAGGCTAATTGGTGATTAGAAAACCCTTGTGCAGTTAAGTTAGCACATGAATAAAAGTGTGAGTTTTCATGGAAAACATGAAATTGTCTGGGTGACCCCAATTTTCTGCAGCGTCCCTTAGATCTGTGGATTCCGGTATCAACATTTTGTTTACATGTGAAACAATCTGCTTGTTAACCAAAACTAAGGTCTACATCATAAAAATCTGAAAATTATTTGCAATTTATAAGCTATGTTTTCTGTCTATTTTTATGAGAGCCGAACGCTTCATATGTGCATCAAAGGCCATTTAAAAGCATTTCTGAAGTCAGAATTCTTTCTTTCACTGTCAAACAATCATTTACCATCATACAAACAAAAAAAAAAGCTTTCATCCTCAGTATATTCTAATAGAATGCTCAATGAAACACAAAAGACACTGTGAGTTTAATGTCTTATACTGTCATGGACATAGATGCTACAAAAGTCTTTTTAAAATTTAATCCATTAACCACCATTCTGTAGTGTTTACATGACAGATTATCAGCTGCAGCTGGTTAAAAAGGTTCAGAATGAGTTTGTTTAACTGCATTGTTGACTAGATCCCAATAAAACATCAAAACAACCAGTTTCATGAATGTAATTTAACTAATAACTGACATATTGGAGGTGGTGCATGTGTCGGTAAACACAGAAATGCCAAAAACAGGTTTAAGGTGATTCGGACACACGATGGCCATGAGGCAGTTTATCCACCAGAGAGCACCGACAAGCTTATTTCACAGCTCAGCCATTCACTGCATAACTTAACATAACTTATGCATATCAGTGTACGTTTTCCAAATTAAAAATGCTTGTCCTTAAGCGCTCATGTTTTTATTAAAAATCTGTTAATTTTCTTCATTGGATTGTTTAGCAGTCCAATCCATGTACTACTCGGGCTTTGTGTTAACAGATGTTACTTAACAAAGTCAAAGGTCATGGTCATGCGATTCGGTACCTGTGCAAAACGTACATGTGCATAACACATGCCTTTGCTCAGCGCAAGGTAATTTTTTGATTACAGATTTCATCTGTCGGAAATGATACAACAACCGAGCAGCCTTGATTGAGCACTGCGCTCTCTGAGTGCTTTTTTGTTTTATTTATCTGAAGGTAAAATAATTAAACATTTTTTTTTTGTAATATTCACATTATATCTGTATATTTCTCAATATTCCTAACTTTACTTTTTACTTTATGTTCTCCATTACACTGTTTCTTTTACAATCTTTTGAGTAATATTGTTTCCTGTTTTCTTGCTGTGTTATACTTTTTTGATTACATAAAAAACTTTAATTAAGGATATTATTATATACTAAATATGCTTCAGTGATCAAGTTGCAAACCTTAAAACACCAGACTGTTGTTTTCAGGTGTAGTGCTGCCATTAAACAGCTATATAATATACAACGCTGTCATAGATAGGAGATGTTTAAACTGAACCTTGCCAGTGCATTACTGTAATCAGGATGACTCCTGGTTGATGTCACAGAATCAGACCACTTAACCCTCCTTTCAGGCTGACAGCCAGAGAGGATTAGAGGGATCAGATGACTGTAATCTACTCCATCATGTCTGTGAACATCATCTGATGGTTTTAAGGACTTTTGTTTCCCAGTGATGATCTAAAGTTTTTATGTCTCGTTAACAGACATTTCAATGACTGTGATTTCTTTAAATCTCAAAATATCAACACACAAACTGGAAAATTTCTTTAAATTAGAGTCTCTGATCAACCTGAACAATGTCAGAACTGATGGTTCAGTCAATTCAGTTCAGTGTGTGTTTTCCAGACTCAAATTTCCAGACTTCCGGACAATATTTGACAACTGAGTAGAATCTGATAAATGTTTATTGTATAAATAAATGATGTAAATGATGAAAATCTATCTTTTAAAATGCTCTATATGCTATGATGCTCCAGAACATTTGCCAGAGGATGGCTTTTCCACTACTTTCTTTACTTTTTTCTATATTTATCCAATCCTAGAAATGACTAAAATCAAATTTTATACTTCCCCATACTGTGTATTAATCCTAATAGTGCTTTCTGTGGGAACTAGCGGCTGCGGATGCGATTTGGCCAACAGCAATGCTTTCCCTTACACAATTATTCCCAAAGAAACAGTGCTGTACGATCAGCATTAGAGTGATCAGGTCCAGTAAAAGTGAAAACATATCAATGAGATGTTCCAGTAATTTTTTTTTCACTTTATCTATGTGTGTGAAGGGTCAACAGAAAGTCAGCAAGTTCAGCCAGAGGACGACCGTGAGGGTCTACGGGTCAAAAAGTCTGCATGTAGAGCTAAAAATGACTTTCATATCTCTATAATTAACAGAACAATAAAGCCAGCTGCATCCAAAGACACTCTAGTCTCTCATTTTGTGATTTATTACTTCATGGTGGACAAACAATGGCTGAAACTAAACACTGGTATTGCACACAGACCTAAGTCTTGCTGAATCTGGTGACCAGCACCACCAGTAGGGGATTTTTTTGTCCCTGACCCAGTGTCATCCTCCAGCAGCAGTGGGCGGAGGGCTGGAGGATTATTCCTGGCTTGTGTGACATTTTCAGAGAGTCTTTAACCAGTCTGCAGCCCGACCTCCTGGTGACCTCAGCTTCAGCCTGGTACACTCACAGCTTTAGATTTCACCAAACGGCACACTCATTCCTTAACCTTTCCTCAGATAAAGGTTTTGCTCCTTTGCAGAATCAACCTGAAACACCTTTGTAGCAAACAGCTGATCTGGATAACTGCAGTCTGTTGTCTCCTGTTTGAGGCCAATCAGTGAAAAAAACTTTTGTAGATTTTGTATCTCATTAGCAGAGCTTTGGGACCCTTTGACTTTTTCTCACATCAGTGTTCAGGTTGATTTCATCTGACTTAACTGTCCTTGGTTGGACAGTCACTGGCTACATCATCAAGATTAATCCATTATTTTTGGTGGTAAGAGGAGCAGGCAACACAACGTCGCTGCGTTTTCACAACTTTGAACTCACCCAACTTAACGGAGACTACCAGGTCAAACTTATTTAACATTTACTCGGCTCCAAACTAACAGACAACCTTTCAAAGAAGTCATCATTATGGCTACATTTTATTAAAACCGATTGCAGAAAAGCAGAATTTAAATTTACACAGTTCATGGTAGATCATCTACAAAACAGCAGCTAACTTCTCTACGTTATATTCCTCAATAGTTCTTGTGCTGAGATCACCAGTTGATATAGTTCTACTTTCAGAAATCGTGGTGTCAAATCCGGTGTCATCATTTCAGTATGAATAACCAGGTGAAATGATTTAAACTGCTGTAAATACTAGCTTTTTAAGTTTATTCTATAACTGATAATAAGGCTAGTAGGTAGCATACACGCAGATAACGTACAGATTCTGTTTTTCCAAGCGACCAACCTTTGGTTAAGGCGTAGGTACAATTTCAGTCGAACAAGGCTCTCCTAGAACCCTTGTAAAAACAACCAGCAGTCTTCCTGCCACTAACTCTTTGATCACAAGCAAGTCACTAAAAAGTCCAACCTATCTGACATTCAGCATCAAGAAAAGCTGTGTATTGAATGAAAATTGTGTGAAATGTGTTTAAGCTAATATGAGATGTGGCGAAGACTCTCAAAGAAGTTCAGAGTTGTGTGTTTTATGGTCCAGATTGCTAAAATCAAAACTTTCCAAAAACTAAATCTGAAAAGAATTTTGAAATTTCAACTTCCAAACTAGCAAAAGAACCGGCGAACCTAGTATTTTACAATTTTAGTCCAATTCTCATTGCCTTCTTGTGATAATTACAGTCTTGGTATAGTTGTTAGTGCACTAAAATTACTTGTCAATCTTTTTAAATACCAAAGATTTGATATACACCATGCCCAAAGAAGGGCAAAAAAAAATAAATCTGTCCAATGTTCTCATGTAAACATGGTCAGATCATATGTTTCTATACACAACTGTTCAGTGATGGACAAAGTAACTTTGCACAAGCAGTAACTCACCCAGGAGGGCAGGCACATCCGGGCACGCAGGGCTCATGTGCTGAGCAGGTGAGGTTGAGCAGGTAGGACTCGCAGGTGCGCTCGCAGGCCACGCCTCTTCCAGGTTGAAGGCCATCCTCCGCCTCCGAACAGTTCAGGTAGAGCTGACCAGCTGGACACAACCTGTCTGCAAGAAGTAAAGGAGAAACACAAATTTATAAGAAGAACAAAAACTTTCTGTCAGCTTCGAGTTTGAATTTCTTTAAATTAATTATAAACCATTCACTACATTCATCATTAGGGTTGTGGGGAAAATATGTGCTCATTAAATATGATTCAGAAATAACAAGAAGAAATTAAAGAAACATCTTAAAATGAGTGGCTTACCAGTATCTGTTGTTTGGGACACCAGTTTACCGTTCAGACAGAGCCTGCAGAGGAACACAGAAATATTGAGTTTTGTATACTTGTAAATAAATACAGCAGTAATTTGGAGACAATCCCAGTAAACATGTGTGTAGTTTCTTTTCATCGTCCACATATAATGGTATAAACCATTTTTGGTGATTCCCCTGACCTTTTATCTAACCTCAACGCTGCAACAAAAGTTTAATCTAATTATCGAAGATGAAATTAACTGAATGTCTTCATACTCCTCAGGCGATTCAGCCTTTTCAGTTAGGAAATGATGCGAGCTTACTTCTAGCACCACAAAGAGGACAGAATGTCCATTCCTCTCATGTGTCTCATGATCGAAACTGCATATTACTATCAGATGTAGATAGATAGATAGATAGATAGATAGATAGATAGATAGATAGATAGATAGATAGATAGATAGATAGATAGATAGATAGATAGATAGATAGATAGATAGATAGATAGATAGATAGATAGATAGATAGATAGATAGATACTTTATTAATCCCGAGAGATATTCAATATCATATCAATGCTACTGAGCACACTTCAAGGGAATGAACTGTGGATTTTATTGATTTTAACTTTATATTTTGAGCGCTGCTGCAGGTAAAAATGTTGTTAATTTTGATTTTGTTGAAGGTGTTTTCACTCAGAGCCAAATATTTAAATCAAATATTGTCTAAATACAGCATGTTCCACACACTAATGACCAACTGTAATCAAAATGTATCTTCATTATGTCTCTGTTATTTTATTTTATCATTAAAGTCTTCTGCACTTCGTCAGCCAGAGTGGGTTTTGACTGAGAGGAGGAGGAGTCTTGTGTAGCCATGAAGCCTTTTTAAAGGGAAACATGAGGAAATCTGAGCCACAGCAAACCGGAAACTTGAGACAACTTTGTCTGTTTCCTGGCACAAGAGTTCTGAATGTAGCTTCTCATTCACAGTCTGGGAATATTTTATCTCACTGAATTACAGGTTGCTTCCAGCACTATCTAAACTGCCTAAAGTTGCTTAATCATCATCAATAACCATTAAAGACTGGAAAACGTACATAAAAAGAGGCAAAAACTAAAAAGGCCCAAAAGTGTAGGAATGTTCTAAGGATTAAGAGATGGGAAAGAGGATCTTACTGAACACCTGCTGATGTCATGATCACATCTCCTGGTTCGTAATCTGCTCCGAGGAAACTACAAGGACACTCACTCCTGAAAGAACACAAAAGTAAACAAAAACAAAGCACAAACAAGCACGCACAAGATCCAATCAGATCACTGATGCAATTATGTGACAAATACCTGAGGAAAATCCAGTGCAGCACATTTGATTGTTTACACCAACTTGCACAGATTTTTTAAGACTGACAATCAAGAGAAACCTATGCAAATCCCACTAGAACACTTATTTTCACAAGTTCTTGCTCTAATATATACCTGGACAGCAGTCAGTAGCTTGTACTATATATATATATATATATATATATATATATATATATATATATATATATATATATATACACACACACACACACACACACACACACACACACACACACACACACACACACACACACACACACACATGTCTATAAGTCTGAAAATGCCAAGAAATATATAGAACAATATACAGACTCTGTGAGATTACATATGGACAAGACTTTAGCATGATAGCATCTACAGAGGGAACTAAGGATGAGGGTTTTTGCTACATAAAGGAATTTTTGGTGCCCCACAAAGAGGATTTAGCCAGCACCAAATGAAAATTACCAGTGGCAAAATGATACAAACTGAGAATACAAATAGCAATTTTTAAGTAGTTTTGATAACTGGGGTTTTTATTCATAAAAAACATTTTTGTTCATCAAGTCGTCAGAAATAACGGTGAAATGCGTAACTTTCTCTCAAATAAGGCAACACATACTCCTTGCTTTTGCTGTATCATGCTTATTGTCGTGTGTAGTCACCACAGAAAGGCACTTTCTGAGCAGGAAAAACCCAGGGGATTAGTGAACTTTGGAAGACAAAGACAGCTTTACGTAAAGAAAAATCTGGCAGATTCAGCAGCTGTTGGCTAACGCAACAAAATGTGACTATTTTGGATCCAAACATCCACAGAAACAGCAACCGCACATCAGGATTTTGCTGATATAAACCACACAATGCTCAGTTTGTTCCTCATTGTGTAAAGAATTATGTTAAAGAGGGCTTTATGTTACCTTAAACAGAGCATTACAGGTAAGCGGATAGGAGACAGATAGGCGGCTTTAGGAAGTGGAATCAGTGCTGAGGGTGAAGAAGCCAAGCCTCATTCAAAAAATGTTTATCTGTTCAGATAAATTTCTTACGATAAAAAACACACAACTATGATGTGTTAAACGGTATTTAGCTGAAGCTAAAAGCCCTTGTAACATATAGGCCAGTGCCACACATCAGCCTCTGTACTACAAATTCTTTCTCACTGGTTATCAGATATCTGTGTCGTCCCCAGTCCGAGTGGGAATGAAAGGGGGGTTTCACGGTGAATTCCTTGATGTAACTCTATCACATGGTAAGTAAGGCACTGCGCTGCACTAGGATGTAAAAACCTGGGACATTTAAGAGGAATTAAGCTGCATGTCTTCTAGGGCAGAGCAGGCTGAAAGGGAGAGCACAATTACCGAGGTCCTCTGGCTCTATAACGTCTGCAGGAAAGATACAAGGCTTTCCACTTAAAGGCTGACCTAAACTTCAGAGCAGATACAAATATCACTTTGAGAGGATTTGTTTGGTGGAGTGACTCCAGCCAGTTAGCGGTTTAACGATCTCCACAACACCACAGCAAGCAGAAGCTGGAGCTGCTCCGACATAACCACGACTCATTCCCACCTCAGCTTGAAAAGACGGCGTGAACAGTTTCTCTTCTGAATACAGTAAAATTAAAGTGAATTAGTGTATTTTTGTCCTTTTTGATTGGAAAACCCGTCAATGCGAGCTTACCTGTGGACACAGGTGTGTGTTCGGTGGTTGTAGAAGGACCCCAGAGGACAGACGCAGCCTTCCTCACACTCCTCCCCACAGCGTTGCGGGACGGAGAGGGAGGAGCATCGGCGCTGGCAGGACGACACACAGGTGCCATACTGCATGGTGACAGGACAGGTGGCGGCTGCAGGGACAGACAAAAACATCATTACATATTACATCATAACTGTTCACAACATTAGTGTCACTATTCTGTAAAATAACTAAAGAGGGGCAGTGCAAGTACTGCACTGATGTCACAACAACATCACATTATTAAGAATATGACAGATTTCTGCTGAGAAACAGATCCATTGTAATCCAGCAACTTATTCTAAATTATGACAAAGTGTCTATTAAATAAAGAAAAGAAGGAAACAACAAATGCAAAAAACACACAGAGGTCTCTAGTAAACCAAATGTAGCTCCAAATCTCTGCTACACTCAGTCATTGTTTTGTTTTGTTGTTAGATTATATTGTACTGTTTTTATGTTGCTTTTTGGTTAACATTGTGAAAAAAAAACAAAGTCTTTTTACAATGCCCCTCTTAAAATGGATGCAGATTTGACTTCACCAATCTAACCCTCACCAAAATCTTGATAGTTACTTAAAAAAAAAAAAATGAGTGACATCAAAATGAAAATCTAAAGATTTTGTGCTAAAAATAAGTAATTACGGTAATGAAGGACAACTCAAGGTTTCTGCATCCCCATTCACTTTGGGTGGACAGCGGATGTGCATGTGTCTCTGTTCATGTTACAGTAGGTATACACTGTGTTGCCTCATTTCAAACACAGAAAAACAAACAGGGCTCCAGTGGGTGTTTCTGAAAGACTCTGAATTTGCACTTTTTACAAGATATAGCAGCCAGTTACAGATTGGACTGAAGGTCATCGTCAATGTGGCTGAACCGAGCACACAGCACAGGATTTCAAAAGGATTTAGAAATTGGAAAGTATGTACAAATTAAAGTAACTCCAAAGTCCAATGACTTCAATTAAAACTATTCTTATGATGACTTATAAACGTGTGGATAATGGGGATTTTCCTCACACAGTCTCTCCATGTGTTTTACTGGTGTCTCGTGCAGTAAATGTGGCAGCAATGAATGCAAATCCAACACTTTGGACAGCACAAAAATATCTGCAGGGGATCCGCATGGACACTTGTGGACTTGGGCAGATGTCGTAATTTCCATCATGCAACCTTTGTTGGCGTGCAGGTGTGGAAACTGACCTCATTATAGAGAGCAAAATCACATATTGGTCAAGGAAAAAGAGCAAAACTTTTTACGAAATAGTCAGCTTATTACTGATTATAAGAAACTATTTATTTGACCCAGATTGACTGCAACTTTATTATTTGAGTTGCATCACAGTGCTTTATCAAACCATACAAAAACAGGTAAAAATTTGTCATTGTTATTATTGTATTGTTTGTCTTGTTTCTTTCACCTCTATACTGCAGTTCCTTTTGGTGTTCTGTGCTTCTTTAAGTGGTAGTTTTATGTGTAAATGTTCAATTTTTAAAGGGTTGAACTGCATGTAAAAGTTAAATTTTATTAATTAACTTCCGTTACATTATTTCCACACAAACTGATACCTGTGGGGCTTGACAGCTACTTCACATTACCTCGTTAGGTAACTATTTAATAATCTCAACAAGCTGTAGCCTCTTAGCTCACCTGTAGACGTAAAGAGCCCATAGGTCTACTAGAATAAACTACAACATCACAAGTTTACATGTCAGGTGAGTTAGATGTAAATGTCGAAGTTCCGAGCTCATGTTCTGAAAATCAGCTGTGAACATAGACAGTGATTTAAGAGGAATATCTAGATTTGATGTGACATGCTATGACTAAAACACAGCATTCTTGTTATAATGGATGTCAATATGAATTCTCTGACATGACATCACTTTGTTCTGCAGTTAAAACATAGCTGAAAACTCACCACAGTCGGGGATGTGCGATCGAAAGTCGACGATGATGGAGAATCGGCGACAGTGGCGAGCGTAGTGGGCCAACGCAGAGCAGAGACACGGCGTCCCACATTTACAGGTGTCTGAGCGACACTGCTGATGGAAGGGTGTCGGACTGAGGTATTCGTGACAGGCGGAGAACAGATCCTGGTTCAGCACATCGCACATCTCTGAGGCATAGGTCACTGAGCAGAAGAAGGAGTCACATCACACAGAAAATGTAGAAATATGCAAACAGTGTCAGTCTGATCAATAACATCTATATACATTAATATATTTGCAGCTGGTTTACAGTAAAGGTCCACCATGATGTGATTTCAAATAAGTTTTGGGTTGTACATAATTAAAATATCTCAAACAGCACACTGGCACGTAAATATATATAATATGTAGAGGTATGCACATGCTCTTATAAACAAAACATCCACACGGTAATGCAACTCTTGCACAACGTACACTGCACAGTGGGCTCAATCTTTTCACTTCAGAATATTTATGTCTATTTTTTCTTCTATATTAATTTGTGTCTTGCTAATGCACAGCTATGCAGAACGGTCACTTTGTATTTCACTGTCTATACCGTTTGTGCATGTGACAAATAAAAGCTCTTGATCTCGAATACAAACATTAAAAATAAATATCTAAAGAGAAATAATAATAAATTGCAATATTCAAAATTAATGATCTCTCTACAAAAAAATGGAGAAATCAAGACTAAACTGATCTATGACTTGAATATACACAATCGCAGCGAGGCTATAGTAGTATATTTAATTTTTTGTAGCCATATCACCATCACATTGTTCAAAAACTGAATAATAATGATTATTTTCTCTATTATACAGCAGTTTTTATATATTTTCACTGCTATTACACACTGAATATTTAGATTGTTTTGCCACATGCAATTAATGGCGCGCAATTTAAAGATCTTGACCGTGATTATAGCTTATAACACTTGTTTTTCGCTACTGAAACAGTAAGAAAGGAGGAAGAGGAACTGACCGGCCTGCTGGTGTGTGTCACAGGGGTCTAGTTGAGGTGTACTCAGGCTGGACGAACAGGCTGACGAGACCCTCCAGGCATTTCCAAACAACTGAGGAGTGCTTTCTATCATGCCTGATGGAGATCTGCAAGAAAACCAGAGCGCAGATTCAGTAATACAACATGTAGATAGAAAACAGCTGGATTTTTTTTGTTTTTGAGACGGTAAAACTGGCATCAGGATAGTGTAATCACTGAGTCTCAGGGTCATGTTATATCAAGGTAACCCCATGGATGAAGTGCCACCTTTAATAGTTTAAATTGTTGCTGTAACATTTCCACTTTGACAGTACTGACAGCTAGCGCAACAACAGAAACATTAATGCTAGTTATAGCTACAGAAACATTAACAGCTGCTGTTCTCTAATTCGGCTGTCCTAATAAACTAGTTTTGTTTGTTCAGTGTCATGGAATATTTCATTTCCTTGCATCCCAATAATTGACTACGTAAACAGCAGTGCAATGCATTCTGGTAGCGTCACAATGTGTTTCGAAAGACGGGGCATTACGTTGGCTTCTCCTCATTTGCATAGAGTTGAGGTTTAGGATACTTTATGCAAATCGGAGGCCATCGTGACTCATCGCCTCAAGAAGCTCTGCAAAAACTTCTCTAAATGATTTAAAATGAAGAAAGATTGAGCAACTGCGTGGCTTATTTCTTGCCTCAGATGTTTTCAGAGACACATTCTACTGAACAGTTTTGTAGAATAAGAAAAAATTTCCAGATAAGCAGAAAATTTTGGTCTGGTGGAAATCCAAGAGTAGACAGCCCACAAGTGATGCATTCGTCCAGTGAGATGCAGCCAGTGTTTGTGCAGTTGTATTAGGAGCCTGTATTTGTTTTTGGCTTTAGGGACGGAAAGCACCTGTCAATAACCTTTCTAGATGCACACCTATCAAGCATCCAACTTTGGGAAGCGATGCAACTCTTTGTGTCCAAAACGCCTCTGTGGACACGAATGTGGACACCATGATGGACATCTACTGCATGTGCGGCTGCAGTTTTTAGCGTGTTACTCAAACATGCTCCTTCTTAGTGCTTTTTGTTTTCAGACAAAGCACATATGCTAATTGGCCAGTTTTACCGAAGTTTAGCTAATCATCTTGTTCACCTCCACGTCCTTTCCATAATTCCAATTTGTCAACATGCAAATCAACACAAGAGAGAAACGTATCCAAGTCAGTGTTGTCAACTTGGCAACTATCTTGCTAAATCTGGTGACTTTCCAAATCCCCCATGCGACTTTTTTTGTCAAAAAGGACTAGCAACAAATCTAGCGACTTTCTCTGGTGTTTTGGAGAACATGAAAGCTCGGATTGTTCTGTAGTTACTGTCCTCAATGTTTCTTTACCGTCATACTAAAATAAATCATTGCATTTGACTCACACAGCCTCTAGTTCAAAAGCATATTTTGGGTGTTTTATACTCATTTTTCGTCTCTCCCACAACATTATTCCTTTCTACTACAACGCTGATTACAATTACATGCAAACTGAAAATTATGCAAATTGGGCGATGACGTCATTTAGCAACTTCTCGCGACTTTTAGGACAGCCAATAGCGACTTTCCTTACTGAGGAGTTGGCAACACTGATCCAGATAAGACAACAGAGGTTTCTTACTGTTAACAGATTAGGCAAGTGTCTCATTCACCACTTTCTATGCTAATTATTTAAAGAAAGACAGAAAGTGATCCTCTGTTGAATTTAATCAGAGCTGAAGCAGAACTTTGTAATTGTAGAAAAGATTAAGTCAAACTACACTTGTCGATTATCTGATATTAAATGTAAAATTCATTTGCCGTCACTGTCCCCCTCTCTATAGCTGGAGCATATACTGATACTAGTACAACACAGATGCACTTTAGGTTTCCAACCATTTCCTTTTAAATAGCTGGTACTACCTATGTTTCAATATTCCCGACTCAACAATATATATTTTTTTGTCCATTAAATATGGCTCTTTTCATTAGTCTAAAACAATTGTAATTCAGAAAAATTACACTACTACAGACCAAAAACTACACTACTTTAAGACTAAGACAAAATATATAAAACAGGCGATTCTGCAAGTCATCATTTTAACTTCAGCTTCTCCTAAAGAGCTTCAGGCAAAGTGAGTTTTCCTTCCAGCAGCGTATGACCACTTCAGCCACCAACTGTGATGTATATCCATTTACAGCTGTTAGACAACATCCGCCCTTTATGGTCGCCCATTACGATACGGTACAGTGGAGCCCCTATTCCGCTAACAGTAAATTCCTTGTTGAAGTGGCGTGTCCAGTTGGGCGCTCATCTGGCCCGCCTAAAAGACGTGATCAGAGAGCGAGGCTTTTGATGCCGAGCCGCCCGGCCAGTGTGCATTACAGAGAGGGAGTGTGAGAGAGAGAGAGCACTTCAGCATCACCTCCCTCTCTGCCTCTGAAACAGGAGTATGCTCTCGCTTTTTATGATCAGACAGGGGGTTAACGGAGGGCGCGGGAGGGGTGAAAGGTCTGCCGGCGCACACTTACAGGAAGTCATCTTGAATGTTGCCGTTGAAGGTGCCGCACAGCCCCACCGTGTCGTCCTTCCACAGCTCGTCGGCCTGCAGGTAGAGGCGAAACTCCCTCCAGCTGTACTGCAGACGCAGGCCGAACGCCGTCCTCACCTGCAGGAACATCGACGACAGCTCCTGGATGTGGAAGATGTCTGCGGGAGGAGGACAATTCAGGCTGTCATTTTATTATTATTATTATTATTATTATTATTATTATTATTATTATTATTATTATTATTATTATTATTATTATTATTATTATTACAATTTTATTAATATTTTAATATTGTAACCGCTCTTCTTCTTTCCTGCTTTTTGCTGCTGCGCTGCTACATCACTTGTCACATTAGCGCCACCTGTTGAATCGGCAGAGTTTCAGCTGGACTGTGTATCTTGTATCTCACCACATGCAGACTGCCTGCCATAGGCCCCTTCATGATGGGAAACAACAGCCTCCAGACAGCAACATACCACACTGTAAATTTCACATTTTGTAGAGGGCTTAGACTGTACAATAAGGCAGCTCTGGTAGCTTTTATGTGGTAAATTATCCATTTTATCCACAGTTCTCACCTCCATTCATGCAACTGTTCTACCAAAACAATTCCACCTGTCACTACTTGAAAGGAACCCTGAAGCTGCATACTTTGCTTAGCTTGACCCAAGTTGATTATGATTGGTTTACAGAAATACCAACAAGTCAGAGTTTTCTATCTTTCTATCTATCAATAGTAGAATGCTGGTGAGGTGTAGCCAGACCATTATGCTCTACAGAATGGTCTCTAGGAAACTCTCGGATGTTCAGCTGTTCCTCAGATTCATTAGTTGTATTTCCACAGCTGGGATTACTCTCATCTGTTGACAAGTACAGTATCATCCTGTTGTCCTCTTGACTCCAGCCTCATACTGAAAGTCAGCCTCACACGTGTAAATAAACTGGCGTGTACTGAAGGAAGTCTCTAAAGCTAAAAATCCGCTCTAGGTGATAATTTCTGTCTTTAGAACAAACATTTAAAATGACTGATGTAAAAATTGTCATTCTTTGGAAAGCTGCAGGGAGCTCACACTAACTGTCCCACCAAAAGCCACAATCCGTTTTGTACGACTCTCCAGTTCCACAAAAAACTACAACAATGGTGCAAAATACGAAGTTAGCATAAAACATAGAGCCATAGACACATTGATGGGAAATTCACCAGCTTGAAATGTAGCAGAACTGTCTTTACAGAAGACGTGAACGCTGCTGCTATGATGAATGGTGAATATTCATTATCTTAGTCTGAAGACTGTTTGCGAAAGGCTAACAAAGAAAAATGCAAGTCTTCCCTTTTAGGTCAAACTGTTTAGTGAAGCATTTCCTGCTTTCAAACTCCAATGAAACTGGACATCACCATGTCTATTGGATCTCTTTGGTTTTGTATTTACAATCAGACAATTTTTTCTATTATTTTGGTTGTTGGTAAGATAAAAATTAAATTAAAAAGGCAGGCACTCTTGAATGTGAGGGACTGTAGTCAAGTAGAGGTTAAAAAGAAAAAGAACAAAATATACCTGGTCCATGTCTTAATAATGGAAGCCTTAGTGTTGGCTGGTAGACCAGACAGTATCAAAGGCACTTTAATTTTACGAAACAAATCATTATTCATGTATTATTTTTATGTCTGAAATACTAATTAGTTCCATAAATAAGATGTGGAACACCCACTGTTTTTTCAACTCTACCCAAATATAAATGTCAACAACCCGCAAATAAAATTAATTTACCTTGATGTGTAACAAAGAACCCAAATATTGATCGTTATAAATGTTGATTAATGTTCCACAAAATTGTTACCTTTACATCATTTAATTGTTTTAATACTAGTTTTCGATCTGTTTGGAGCTTTACTTCCTTTCTCTCTTTATGTATATGTGCAGCAGTTTGCATTACATCTGTACATGACTGAGTAATTGATTGATCAATAATCTAACAGAAAGAACTAATAAATGGAGTATTTTGTCAGAATCTGTGTGCAAAATGACATAAAGCAGGGTTAGTGTTGGTGTTTTCATTGACTGAGTTACCAAATATCAGATCATTCTCACACAGTTTCACATAAAACATTCAAAAGGCTGTTGACTCGACCCTGAAAACACTGGAAATCCCTAGAAGGACCAATGCTCAGAGGGAGGGCATTTTGTACAACACAATGTAGGAGCTAACCCAGCAGAGTATTGAGAAAAATTTCCGTTCAATAGCAAAGCTGTCATTCAATCCGTCACTGCCATGACTCCCACAGTGCTGAAAGAAGTCGGGCCCTGGATGTGAACAATGTTTGATAAAAGACGAGGAGGTTACCGTCAGAATAGGGCAGGGAGATGCGGTACTGTCCGGCCATGAAGACTTCTCCAACGTGACTCAGTGTAATCTCTGTTCTTGGATCCTCGTCAATAACCAGGTTAACTGACTGGATGCAGGCCCCATCCAAATTCTGCAATTGAGACAAGATGGCGTGATAAAGCAAGCTGGCATTTTACCAAACAGCAGCAATTCAGATGCACAACAGCACACACAATGAGAGAAAATAATGGGAAGAAATAACAAGGAGTGGGAAAGAAAAAGACTTTTACTCCCGCTGCAGGATGCGTAATGAACTCAGAGTGCCTTTGAGTGTTTGTCAGATTTCTAGTCTTTAGCAAAGGAAAAAAGGCCCAAATACTTAAAAAATAAAGTTTTAGATTAATTCTAAATTCAACCTGATGAAAAGGCTAAAGCCCTGCTAGTGGTCTCTGAAGACTGACTGTGCAAAACACCCACAACACAAACCTGTTATGAACAGCTGCCTCAGTGTGACATTTTGTTCCTCATGACATCCACTTTTCTTAGAGCTACATCCCTGGACTCAGACATCTGTGGATATTCACATAACCAATGCTTTCTTGCTTTCCATCAGGCTTTTCAGGAGAGGAGATTTAAAAGACTTACAGCTCTTTATTTGTCCTGTACACTTGATAGTTACAACTATCAACACTTTTAGTCTATATGTTACCGTTTTACCATCATTTTTGGACTAAAACACCAAGTCAAATTCCTTGTATGTGTAAACTTGCTTGGCAAGAAATCATTCTGATACTGATTCTGAAGACAGAAGCTAAAAACGAGCATTAAGAAGAGTTGGTGCAGTACAGTTTGAAAAAAATACTGTTTTTGAACATTAACTCGTAAACCTATTCAAATAGACCCCAAAAAATAAGGGCTCTGAAAAAACACTTGCCAACGTTAGCAGCAGTCTGGCTAAAAACTGAAACTTAGCTTTGATGATGGCGCTTGAGGACAAGCAACAGGTCATTTAGAACAAAAAGATTAATACTGTAACATCATGATCAACTGCCAATTAGATTTTCATATTTCCTGTGTAACTAGTAAAGGCAGATAGCAAATTACTGAATGCTGAAATGACAGTATAGTTAATCCATAACTTTGAAATCTTATCAGGCACCAAAATACTTCCCTATGGAGTCTTAAATTATGAGATCTGATACTCTGGAAAGCAGCATTTATTTTTTTCTATCTCGTGATGACATAGACAATGAGAGACATACTGTTCCCAAGATGCTGATCGGACACCAAGCCAGCGAGCTTAAAGAACTACAGCCACTGATTCTCTACAGGTTCATCACTAATAGCAACACCTAAGACATAGAGGTGGTCATACATCCTCCTAAGCACATATTCAACTACAAAAATATTGTCTTCGGCAACCGCTATTAGGCAGTCCTGGAGAACACTGACAAAAGTGCGATGAGTATAAACACCAAAACTGCCGACATTCTAGTCCAGGACAGGCAACAGGTCATTTAGAACAAGAAAGATTACTTCTGTAGGAGAAAGACGTCATGATTATATGCTAATTAAATTTTCATAAATCAAGAAAAAATACGTTGCATACTATTGAGCGCCGATAGAGACACATACCACAAGTATGACAATTAAGGAAAAAAAGTTGCAATTATGAAAATAAAATATGTAAATATGAGTCAGGCTCAACTTAGAAACAGATCCATGAGCTTTAAATCTTATCAGACTATAAAACATGTTGCTGTGGTGTCTAAACATCACTATGAGAGCAGCGACAGCGAAGCAAAACCACAAAGATGCAGACCGAACACCAAATCGTTGAGCTTGAAGAACTACATCTGCAAACTTTGTACAGGTTCATCACTATGATTTACAAGTGGTCATTCAACCCCTTAGCCACGAAATACTGTCTTAAGCAACCACCAGTCAGCCATTTTGGAGAACAGTTACAAAACTGCCATAATTATGAACACCAAATTTGTTGACAAACCAGCCAATTTGTTGACTAACCAGTGGCAGACATGGCGCTCCTTAGGTTATCAGGTATTCATACTGTCTGACTGGTGGTGCCACAAAATGTAAATATTCAACAAATATTGCTAAAATCACTGTAATTACGCTGCTGTTTTGATATTTTTAAAGTAAAGAAGCTGGCGCGCTGCTGACAGTAAATGACCTGTCTCTATGAATCGTCTCTTTCATAAGTGGCAGAGCCCCATAGCTGAAAGGTTTTAGCACCCTCCCCTCCTCCTTCCACTCTTCCCATCATTCACCTCCTGTTTTCGCATAACCTTCTCTCTGTCCAAGCCCCCCACTCCCTCCAGCGCCCCTCTTCACCTCCCTCTGCACTACAAAGCCGTGCACAGCCCTGTCAGTCAGGCCAGATAAGGTAATCCTGTTCAGTTGGCTGTTAGAGGTCTCGGGCCTCTGCTCCGATGAGTGGGACATCTTATATCTCCCCTCCACCTCCCCCCAAGCTCAAAGTCTGCTGGGAAACAGGAGGCTTGGAGAGAGCGAGGCGGGGGAAGAAGCTCTCAGCCCTTTGTCGCTTTTCATGTTCATTATCTGCCCGAGCAGTCGCAGCGTGGCTCTCAGACACAAATGACCTGAGCTCAGCGGGGATTATTGAGCACTTAAATTATGATATGATCTACACGACAGACAAATTGCATGAGCCTGTAAGCCGAGCCAGCCGATCAGTTTGACTGTGGTGGGTGAAGTGGCAGAGTTGAGCAGTTTTCAGGATGTAGAGACAGAAAAAAAGAAGACATTATTGATGGTAACTCACAGCTCCACAGGGGGCGTTCTGGACGGTGACTGTAAACCTTCCTGAGCTGCGACTTTTGGCGAGGACGTACTGACATGTGGCTGGGAAAGTGTAAACCCGCCCGTCAAAGGACTGAAAATACATATCGCCTGTCACCGAGCATTCACCTGTAAGAGGAGTGATGCGTTATTCATTTATTACCTTCATACATCCACAGAAACGTACACCTTAAAACCAGTGTGGTAGCAGCTGCACATAACTTTGCTCAAGAGCAGCATTTAATAACAGATGTTTGATGTCTTTCCAGACTTACTGAGTTAAAATGCAGATTTCTTGCCCTTCATTTAGCTCCTTAATAAATTAAGAGCCTTGAGTTTTCCATGCTCTCTATAGAGTAGACAGCATGGAAACTAATGCTTTCCATTTCTATAGATTGCTCTCTATCTATGATGCCTCCTTAAAAAGAAAGCTCCTTTGTTGAAATTGATGTTTTTGAAGAAGAATATAACTTGTATTTTGTGCTTTATCTTGAAGTAGTGAATGACTGTAGGTGGCTGAAAATGTTAGGCATTTTGTTTTATATATAATTTGAAAAAAGCATTGATTGGATGTCCTCAAGTTCAAAAGCATGTTAAGCGTTTTGTAGTGACATTCTCCCATGGTCACCTGAGAACTCCACAGACAGTGCATGTTTTCAAAAAAAGGCCTAAACACCTTTCTTTTTAACAAAGCGTTGAATTAAATGTGTACCTGAAGTTTCTATCTTTTATTGTTATTTTACCTGATTGTTTTGTTTTTATTCTTTTATATCATTACTGTAGCACGTTGAGATCTTGCTGAAATGAAAAATGCATTACAAATAAAATGTATTATTATTGTTAATATTATTATTATTGTTATTAATATTATTATGTATTAATTAATTTGTCACGTGTAGTTTTTTTGTTCTTAACTGGAAAGCTTCCTCTTTTCTGAAACGCTAACCAGGAACTTCTTTTATTTCTTCCCCTAAACTACAAAACATTACTCTTATTCCTTTTCATACTTAAATGCCCTTTTCTATAAGGCTTCCTGGTTTGTTGGTATTTCATTTGAAAACATCTTCCCCTGACTTGCGTCCTTTCTAGCAAAAATCTTATTATCTAAGGTGTTTCTTTCTGACTGCACTGACTGATACTGTGTTCAGTTTAACTTGGAAGTGTGTGCTGGGAATGGCACGTTCTAGTTCAAAAAGTTGGAAAAACCTTCATTTACTATTAGCCACGCCAGTTCATTGCATTACACTGTGTTTGCCGATACAAACACCATAGCAGCATGCTCACAGATAGAAATGCGTGCGACTGATTTAATTACATATATTACTAAGTACTAATAAAGTAGGGCTGAACAATTTATCAATTTTAAAATCAAAATTGTGATTTGAAACAATGCAATGAGAAAGTTGCAATGGTTAAAGTTTACAATATACAAGGTATTAAATAATGAGAGTAATTCTGTAATTCAATTTAATTCAAGCAGACTGAAACTTTTGTGCTGCCCATTGATCAATAATTACTACATGATTACATGATGACTACATGCCGCACACTGAGGTTTAACTGACATGAGTCCAGCCTCATTATTTTATAGACACACCTGATAAATTTTGCAGTGCATCTGGCCCGGAGTTTAAACTGGTGTCACTGGTTTTACAAATTCATGAGGCCTTACTTGTGTGAAAGTCATACTTTTGAGGATGTCTCATGGTGATCTTTCATCATATATATATATATATATATATATATATATATATATATATATATATATATATATATATATATATATATATATATATATATATATATATATATATATATAATTCTTGGTGGCATACTTTCAAGAAGGTGCTGGAAACATTCCTCAGAGATTTTAGTGCATATTGACATGATAGCATCACACAGTTGCTGCAGATTTGCCAATCTCCAGTTCCACCTCACCCCAAAGGTGTTCTGTTGGATTGAGATCTGGTGACTGTGGAGGCCGTTGGAGAACAGAGAACTCACTGTCATGTTCAAGAAACCAGTTTGAGATGATCTGAGCTTTGTGACATGGTGCATTATCCTGCTGGAAGAAGTCATCAGAAGATGGTCCACTGTGGTCATTAAGGGATGGACGTGGTTGGCAATAATACTCCGATAGGCTGTGAAGTTTAAATGATGCTCAATTGATACTAAAGGGCCCAAAGTGTGCCAATATCCCCGACACCATTAAACCACCACCAGCAGCAGGCTGAACCGTTGATACAAGGCAGGATGGATCCATGCTTTCATGTTGTTTACACCAAATTCTGACCATTTGAATGTCACAGCTAAAATCAAGACTCATCAGACCAGGCAATGTTTTTCCAATCTTCTAGTATCCAATTTTGAGGATCCTTTGCCAATTGTAGCCTCAGTTTCCTGTTCTTAGCTGACAGAAGTGGCACCTGGTGTGGTCTTCTGCTGCTGTAGTCCATCTTCTTCAAGGTTGGACATGTTGTGCGTTCAGAGATGTATTCTACATTCTTTGGTCGTAATCACTGGTTATTTGAGTTACTGTTGCCTTTCAATCATCTCCAACCAGTCTGCCCATTCTACTCTGACCTCTCACATCAACAAGGCATTTTAGTCCACATAACTGCCACTCGCTGGACATTTTCTGTTTTTCAGATCATTCTCTGTAAATGCTAGAGATGGTTGTGTGTGAAAATCCCAGTAGAGCAGCAGGTTCTGAAACATTCAGAACAGCCCGTCTGGCACCAACAACCATGCCACGTTCAAAGTCATTTAAATCCCCTTTCTTCCCCATTCTGATGTTCGGTTTGAACTTCACTAAGCTGTCTTGACCATGTCTACATGCCTAAATGCATTGAGTTGTGGCCATGTGATTGGCTGATTAGCTATTTGTGTTAACAAGCAACTTGAACAGGTGTACCTAATAAAGTGGCTGGTGAGTGTGTATATATATACCTTTAATGAAAAGCATGTCACTACAGCTTTCACTACTGTGGATGTGCTGAGCAGTCAATTTAGATTTTGAGGTCAGGGTTAGTGAAGATCTTCTGACTTTCCGCATTAGATGTCTGACTACAGGGAACATTAAAGTTGAAATTTCAGACAGGGTACAAATTTCCTTGCCCTTTCAATATGATTTTTACTGTGTATAACATTCTTTCTTTTCAACAAGAGATCATATCTTTGCACCTTATTTATAGACTTGCTTCTCCTTAGCTACCTGTGCAACAATGTTTATTCCTGTCTAGTTCTTTAAGTAGGAGCCTTCTTCCTCCTAACTACAGAGGCTAACATGTATATATGTCACCAAATGTGTCCTGAAGTACAGTGGTAGTAAATATCTAATTAAGACAGACGTTAGGTACAAACCTGGGCAGCTGTAGTTGGTGCAGTTCCACACTCCACCCATGCATGTGCTGAAACAGAAAGCAGAGACGTCCACAGGTGGCTCTGGGAACATGAAAGGCTGAGCTAATCAGCAGGATCACTGACAGAAACTGGACACAGAGAGCCCAGGTGGTCAGATCTGAGAAGATTAAAAGGACTGCATGGAGTCCACAGGAAAATATTGTTTCTTATACAGTACATGATGCTGAAATGTACTGGAATATGGCCTTACATCTGTCCATCTCTGTGATGAAAAAGGTTTTTGGGAAAAAACAAGATTTTTGAGTGCTGTCAGAGATGTGATTTAAACGCTGTATAAGTCACAAAGATGGTAAGCCTTGCTGTTGCACAACATCCTTCTAGGGGACAAACTGTGTATGAACACATAAATCACAGCTGCTTTGTCTGAATGATCATAAAAGGTGAGAGAGGATTTAAACATGACTCACCAGTTATTGCATTCCTCCTGCAGCGTTTGGCCAGATGGATAAAACATGCCGTGGTACTCGCAGGGACAGTCGGATGGCGTCACACAGCTTCCATCCTCATATATCAGACCTAGGGACAGATTTAGACACACACTGATGATTACTGCTTTAGCTCATTTAGACATCACAACACAGTCAACATGGAAGATGCAGCATTTTCCGTTCATCAAAGAAGGGTTAGAAGTGAACTGATGACTTTGAAGGATGCCAAACAAAAGTTAGATTCCAAAGTGGGTGGTTTATTTTAGGTGCATAACACAAGACAGAAGCAGTAATAAAAGCGGTATTTGTAGGAAATGTTTCTACTACAACATGGAAACAAACCTGAATGGAAACTCACCATCGGGACAATAGCATCCATCTAGGCATGCCAGCTTGCTGTCGATGCACGTTCGCTCCAGGTTGCAGGACGCCGGGCAGCAGCTGATGCATTCCCTGTACTGCAGTCCTAGAGGACACTGCTTCGCTGGTCACAAAAATAATATAAAGCATAGATGTCAGAAACTTTGATACTAGGGACTGAACATGGAGTGGGCAAATCAGACAAAAAGCTTGAAGGTTTTCGTCTATATGTCTGAAGTAATATAGCTTATTTAGTTCATCAGCTGTAATTTCATTAGCCTAAACACTGCAGCTGTTTGTGTTAGAGATAGTCAGCGGTCAACTTAAAAAAAAAAAAAAAAAAAAACACAGCAGAAACAGTTCAACTGTCCTGTCAGGATGTTGTCTATTAAATCCAAACCATGTAATATATGATGTGGGAAGTTAAAAAGCTCTACACAGTTAGCAACTGTAAGCTAACAGTTGCGTAAGAAAATCTACACATATGATCAATTAATATGATTTTAGTGGGTTTCTGGGTACTTAACCTACATAACGTGATTACAAATGAACATTTTTTTTTAATATGAAATGACAAAAACAAAATTGTTGTTCCTTTGGATGGAGAGAGTACATTGTGAAGCTAAATACAAAGGTAATCAAAAACAGTTTTAGTGGGTTTCCCAACAGTTCAAGAAGTGGTTAATTCTGTTTAACAGCTTATGATTATTACTCCGTCAAGGAACGGCGGAGTTATGTGACAATCTGCGTATGTTTGTCTGTGAATCTGTCTGTCTGTGTGAAACATTACTCAAAAACGGAGCAACAGATTTGGATGAAATTTTCAGAGAAGGTCAGAAATGACACAACGACCAAGTGATTAGATTTTGGCAGTGAAGAGGCTTATAGTCTGGATCCACAGCTTTGTTAAAGATTTCCCATTGGTAGATATAACCATGTAACCATGATTTGAACACTGTCAGTTACCTGCTGACGATCACATGATTGTGATCCTACTACAAACTGACTGTGATTTATCAGTTGGAAATCATACAAGGAACAAATGATTAAACTGTGGGTTGTTTCTGAGTCCCATCAATTCCTGCCGCCTGCTACATATTCAGGTCACGCAATGTAGCAAACCCCAGCCAAACACTAAGTTCAGCCGTCAGCCTTATTTTGAACACAAATTCACTTTCTGTCGTTCACTTATTCCTTCACAGTAAGAGCTTGTCTCCATTCCAGCTGCTTCTAAGTTTAAACACATCCTTTGCTAGACAGCAACAGCGTGGAACTGTTGTCTTTCATCTTTATTTGAATTTTCTGACTTTTCGGCAGAGTCTTCGTCATGTCAAGAAACCGCTTCTTACAGAATCACTTCCTGTGCTGCTGGAATGGTGACAAAGTAAAAGCCCGCAACATTTAAAAATACGTCTTCAAAATAAAAGCATGGAAGGAACGGTTATTTAACAGTAGCAAAACAAAGGTTTGCCAAAAGTGATGAACTGATCAACAGACTTTTATAAGAGTAATTTACACACAATTTGGTATTCATACATAACATGCACATGCATAACACATGCCTGTGCTCAGCGCAAGGTCATTTTTTATTAAAGATTTCATCCGTCAGAAATGATACGTCAATTGAACAGCCTTGAAGGAGTACTGTGCTCTCTGAGTGCTTTTCTAGTTTAGCTAAGGCTAAGTAGATGATAATAACATGCCTATCTCTGTGGTAAAGAGAGTTTTAATGGGTTTATACAATTACTTGTAATTTTAGCAGCTTTCCTGAAACCACAAAAATAGTGAGAGAAAGATACTGTATGTGATTATATATTACATTTTTACACAAACAAGGTAAAAAAAGAACAAATTACTTTTAACTCGTGCCCTCAATTCTACAAGCTGCAGTAGACAACTGTCGTTTTTAGCAAGTTAAAGTACAAAAAAAAAGTGGGTTCCGGTACTGCAATTTCTATCAACATAGACATATATTATCAATACAAAAATTAATACGTTTTACTTACGTGCACTTAAAATAGCCTGTATTCCACATCTTTCAGTTAGTTAGCTCCTCTCTAAAGCTAATGCTAAGTAGGCTATAACTGTATGTCTCATTGACAAAAAAAAAAGAATTTTAGTAATTTATGCAATTACCTTTTCTAATTTAAGTAGTTTTTAAGACACCACAGAAAGCATGGACAGCAGAATATGTAATTAATATTCCCATTTTTACATAATAAAGGAGAAAAAAATACGAGTCACTTTCGACCCCGTGCCTTTGGTTCTACTAACTGCAGTAGAGCTAACGTTTTTTTTTTTATAGCTACTTTAAGAAAACAAGCATCTGATTTAGAAAATAATTTTGTCAATTCTAGTGCACCAGTTAAGTACCAAAACGAAATTATGTAAGATCATCATTTTTAACTAGTTTCACAAATACAATTGTTGTAAAAATGTATTAATTTTTACTTAGGTGACCCTACTTAGCATTAGCAAGAGCTAACTTACAGAAGGTTGTGGAACACAGCTACAACCAAATGTCTCATCGATAAAAAATTTAAAAAAGGGAATTTTAGTTGGTTTGTACAATTATTTTTGTAATTTTTTAAGAATAAAAAAAGGATAAAAAAAATATATTGATTACTTTAAACTCCTGTGTCTTCTCTTCCACTAGCTGCAGTAGACTTTAGCAACAGCTAACATTTTTTTAGCTAATGTGAAATGACAAAAAACATCAGATTTATAAATTCATTTTAGTAGGTTGCTACAGACTACTTATAAAGCACTGAAACAGCATGTTGTGATTGACATTTTTTTTAAACAAAACAGACAAATACAGTCAATATAGAAGTAATAATTTTTACATTTGTAGTGGCAAGCTAACCGTTCCTTAGCTAAAGTTAAGTAGCTTAAGAAAATAAAATAATATTAGAGGGCGTGCACACACGTGAAAGGACTACAACTAACTAACGTGACTACATTTTTACAGACATCCAAAGCATGCCAATGGTTCTTAGGTAGCATACATCAGCACAGACACATCTCATCTATGCAAATTAATTTAATCAATAGTATGAATATATAATGGAATTTTTTACACTAAATTCACAAAAATTGAAGAATTTACAATTTTGCCTTTGGCTTACGCTCTCTAGCTAGTCCTCTGTGTCCCTACCCTCTGTCAGTTAATTAATGTTTATTAGTATTCTGGCCAAAGAATACAATATCTGAACTCCCTGATCGGCAAACCATCAACCTATGCATCACCTCTGAGTTGGCAAATGACACAATGAAAAACACATACTTTAGAAAGACTATAATGGAGATATAAACACCAAAGTAGAAACTCAATGCAACAAATCTGAACACACCTGTGATTTCCAATTAGCTTAACTTCATGAACACCAGAACTTTATCAGATTTGGACCTATGGACTGTGTCTATCTTCATGTCTGCATCATGACTCCACAAGGAAAACAATTGCCGGAAGAACTGAAAATTCTAATTGTAAGACTTCACAAAGATGAAAAGGAATGCAAAAAGATTGGTTACATACTTAAAATCAGTGAAAACCCAGTTGGAGTAATAATCAAGAGGTATAGAACGAACCCTAGTACCACTAATCAGAGTTGTAGTGGACGTCCTCTTAAATTACACCATGGACACTGCACTACTCACACAATCTAGCCCTGAAAAACAGACGGACAAGTGCTTCAGACCTGTCACTGGGGTTATCAGTGAAAATCACTGTTTTATGTGACAGCTCAGACAATACGAAGGACATTGCATAATGTCAACCTTTACAGACAACATTCAAGAGAAAAAAAAACTGTCTTGGGCTTCAGGACAATCAGATGAAACCAAGATAAATTTGTTCAGATCAGGTTCAGCATGTTTGGTATAAGCCTGGCCAAGACTATAACAGTGAATGCATAGTCCTGACAGTGAAGCACAGAGATGAGAGTGCAATGATGTGGGGCTGCATGAGTGCAAAAGGTGCTGGAGAGATGATAGTTATAGATGGCGCCATGAATGTCTGTGGATAAACCAAAATACTAGCTGATGAGATGACTTCCAGTCTGCAGAAATTTGGCCGAGGAGGACTATTCCAGCATGATAACGATCCAAAGCACACTGCCAAAATCACACAAGATTTTCTAAAGAAAAAGAAAAAAGAGGAAACCATGACCTGGCCAAGTATGTCACCAGACTTGAATCCAACAGACGCCCTTGGGGTATTTTAAAGAGAAAGGCAAGGCAACATAATCCCTCCAGCAAAGAGCAGCTGAAAAAAATAGTCTGAACAATGGCATGACATCTCTTCAGAAATTCGGACAACAATGAAGGACCAAGTTTGTCATCAAAATGTCGGTCATGAAAGGTGTGATGACTTCTGTTCCAATGAGTTCCTACAGTAAGACTTGTAATGTTAATATAGTATATCTAAACTGTTAGCTTTTAATTTGACAAGAGCAAATAGCTACTGTTCAACTTAGAAGTAACCTGACTTCTGTAAGGCCTTACATGTTGAATAATTTGAGATTTAAGTCACGTTGCTTACTGATGTTGTACACTGTGTATTGTAATAGTAACTGACATTCATAACAAGATGAAGTCTAATAAACTGCAGCACTTGGTCATTATGAAATGAAATAAGGATATCATCATATTTTTGAAACTTAAAACTATAAGGGTCCAAGTTTACCAGAGTGGAGAAACTACACAAAAATATGCAGTTTTTAGCTCCTCTGTGTCACGGGGTTTAAAACACCTGGAAAAACGTACCACACTGTGGAATGTGCTGCCTCCAGTCGTGCAGTGGGTGGTCAGCATGGGCGCAGGCTCGGGCATACTCGCTGAACACCTGGCATACCACATCGCCGTTGGGACCCGACCTTCAACAGAGTAAAAAACAGAGAAGGACTCTTTGAGCGGAGCCAGGAGAGGTGTGGCTCCAGAGAAAGGTAGCTGAGCTGATCACACTGAGCTGCCCCAATAAATAACCACCCATCAGCTGCTGTCTGCACCATCCAGCAGGCTGGAAATGAAACGCTAAAGCTGCTGAAAGATTGTTGTAATGTTGCTGTATCAATGATGTTCTCAGTCAAACAAACCATCTGACAAATTTGATTCTCAACACAGTAAACTGTTTTGTCCAGACTGCCGAGGCTAATGTTACTCACAGAGGGGCGGTGTGTTCAGGATCATGGACCTGAGCCACCAAAAGACACTGTCTTTTAGTTGTCTGAGTGGGATCATTTTAAACCAAAGAGCAACAGAAGTGCTCAGTCTTCTCGGTGGATTGACCGGCAAAAACCCAAGAAATCTCCAAACACCAAGTGTGCACGTGAAGATATGTTCTAAGAGGACATGGAGAGCAAAGGCAGCACAAGTGAAGATTGGTATAATTGTTATGTTGATGCAATTTTTTAGAAATAACTGAAAAAAATCAATCGAGCTCAATGAAATGTGTTGCAAACTACGCAGCTTCCAGCCCACATGTCATGCGTTGCTGTCTCCCTATAAAGGGGCACCATAGGAGGAGGGTTAAAGGGGGTTATTCGGAGGAACTGAAGTCAGAAAATTTCAAATCCTACACCTACAGACTCTAAAAAAACAACAGATATAAACATAAACATAAATAGATGAAAAGATAATAGCATTGCATGCATCATGAGTGCAGGAAATCAGGATATTTTTTTCAAAACTGGAACTGAAAATCACTTTGAATACAATTTAACACCTGTGGATTGGTCCCATAAGCTGCTGTAATGACTGATACTCATTAAATACTACATTTACTTTAGATTAGAGGAACCATTGCCATTTGTATACCTTTATAAGATATCTGCAGAGAGCATGAACTCTGTACGTTCACACTGTGTTGCACAAAAATTATCACAGGATCTTGAAAGCACAAACTGTGGACACTCGTGGCTCACAGGGTATTAACCCTTAGGATTTTGTCGACACCTTGATTTTTCCTCAGGACAGAATAACAGCGTCTCAAAAGTCAGATATTAATCAGCTGTTCTTACATGCAGAGGTCGTTGGAGCAGCCGGCCATGTAGGACAGCGGGCTCACAAAGTCGTGGCAGCTCTGAAATGGCGGCTCCAGCAGCATTGCGCACACCTCGTCCACTTTCTGCAGCCACAGAGACAGTTTTTTACACGTCATTCAACTCAGTTTGTGCTGTTTTTGCTGATGAGGCAGTTTTATCTGACTCCTTACCAGCAGGACTTGAGCATCGACTGCAGCACAAGGTGAAGCGAAACCAGAGGGCACCGTTGGACATCGGTCCTGGTGTGGATCTGCCTCCACCCAGCTATTCCCAAACATTTCTATTTCATGAGTCAGCACACCTGGGAGGCAGAGAAACTGTCTATCTGAATATTTTTTTACACATTTTAAACCTCAAATTGCACATACTTTACCATTCAAAAATTTGGTGTCACCCAGACAATTTCATGTTTTTCATGAAAACCCACACTTTTATTCATGTGTTAATATATTTGTACAAGGGTTTTCTAATCATCAATTAGCCTTTAAACACCATTAGCTAACACAATGTAGCATTAGAACACAGGAGTGATGGTTGCTGGAAATGTTCCTCTGTACCTCTATGGAGATATTCCATTAAAAATCAGCCGTTTCCAGCTAGAATAGTCATTTACCACATTAACAATGTCTGGACTGTATTTCTATTTTTATTTTCTTATTCTCTTATTCTTTTTTTCAACAATGACATTATTTTTTTCAATACAGACATATATGGGGGGGGAACGACAAGAACAACAAATGGCAACATTTTATAGAAATTGTATGGCTCGTCACAAATTTGATAAATGTGTTTGATGTCAGGTTTGACATAATTTGTTTTATCTGATCTGTAGTATTTGGTCTGTAAGTTCAAAACTGAGCTATCACATTTTGTGATTCAGAAGCTGAGGCTCATCAGTGTCTGTTCATATTTAGAATAATTAGGCTTTTTAGGATAGACACCAATTAAAAACAATTTAGGGTGCAATTAAATTCTTGAAATAATTTTTCACAACTAGCTCTGGCCTCTTTCTGATTCTCTTTTCTTATTATAGTAATGTTCTCTTAAAGAAAACTGTGTATATTATATTGAAGGTTAGTTAGTTACTTGGTCTAAAATTAGACTTTATATACTCATGAAGAGTTGGAGTGCATGGTTTGCTATGGAAATTCTCTGAAGCCTGTTTGTTCTGCTTCAACATTAAACAAATTTTACTTTTTACCCAAATTGAGCTCAGTTTTTCCACTTTGGCTGCAAATCACTGCCACCCCATTGCGTCAGAAACAAAGTGATCTCACCGTAGCTCGTCTTCAGGTCATCCTGGACGTCGGCGTTGAAGTTACCGCACAATCCACAGGTTCTTCCCACAAACTCTGGGCTGAGTTTGATGTAGACGGAGCCGCTGCGTCCCTCCCAGGCCAGCGTGAAGCCGTGCTGCTGCGTTACCAGAACATACTGGGAGATCTGCTCCAGCTGCAGGTCGTGGATGTGATGAGGCAGCTGCAGACTGAACACAGAGACAGTGAACGCACCACGATGGCTGTGAAGACGTACAGTGAAACACACCGAGTGCCGGCAGGGTTATGTTGCTCACATTTGGCCTTTGAAGGTCACGTTGGTGGTGTGCAGCCGGACCTCGCCTTCCCACGGCAGGAAGAGACTGACGGAGCGCTGGCAGGTGTAGGGGGCAGAGCTACAGCCGGGATCATTGTGGACCTGCAACATGGAAATAAAGCACAAATCCATTCATTAAATAAACAGCATGTTGCAAAGCAGGAAAGCTGGTTGTAGTGAAAAAATCTTTTCGAAGTGGCTGCCATGATAAGAACTGCTCAGGAAAGGTGCTTGCAGCTTCATTTCTTATTTTCTGTTGCATAGGAACCACTGGACCTTCCTTTATTAACAGCAGAAAAAATAATACCATCCCACAATTCCCTGTGGCAGCAACATTTGAAGCCATGCACCATCCATGACATCCACGGTTACATGGTTATGTAGCCAAGTTAGCGCAGTTGGATTCTCTGAGCATCACAGGTTTTTTTTCCTAGATCCTTATGAATTTTTCTTCACATCCTTCCTTGACCTCATGACATTTTCAGTCAAGGACAAGAAAAAGTGATCCAGGAAAAGCGTAGATTGCAATTTTTTTTATTATTCCACCACAACCTCTGTGTTTTTGCTTTGAAGGCCACTGTAGTTCCACTACTTGGAAAATTTTGTACATGTTACTTACTGCATCAACTGTAAATCTGGTCAAGGACCAACAGACATCTGAGATTTTAAACAAGATTGCCGAAAAGCTCATTTTTTAACTGCAAGAAGACCATTATATTTTTCATGGCAGTCAGGGCATTTCTTTGATTTATTCCTACTTTTTAAAAAAAACAACAAAACTTTTAAATATGATTTTTTTTGTCTTTTAAACCATCAAAAAGGGACTGAAAATTAAGCCTTTTTGTCTATATTTGTCTATGAAATTATGACCACAGCGTATTTGAAAATATCCCAAATCTCTCCTGGTATCAGTGTTCAGATTGCGGCTTCACCTCAGCAATAAAGCATCATTTTTAGCACACTTTAAAGATGTAGTTGAGGTGTTGGCAGCTTGTTTTTGTGGATTCCATCCTTATTAATTCATTATTATTTTCCTAAACCTAACCAAGCCTCTAAAAAGTTGTGAAAGTCAGAGTGAAAGAGCCAATCAAAGCTTGAAATTTTCCTAAACCGAACCACTCAGATTTGGCACATAAACTCAACCAAACGATGAGTGAAAACAAAACTTAGCACGAAGAATAATGGTCCCTCCTTCAAACTGGATGTCTTTCCGACTACATCACGTTATCTTTGAGGGGAAAACATGTTTCTTTCAAAACATAAATAAGAATGCATTTCAGTTGTATAGGAATGTAATTTTGGGGAGACAGAGTTGACACCGACAAGCCAGAAAGTCCTAAAAGACAGTTAAACTCAACATTTGTAGGCATTAAGATCAATGTAGAATATCACCAGCCTAGTCCTTAAATAACAACATAACTTTAAAAGTTCTCTACAATTTCAGCCAACCCTCCCTGAAGGACTGTTTTAAATGCTGAAACTTGATCTTAAAAGTAACACACTCACCTCAGTTTGCCGTTTTATGGAATTCTTACTAGAAAGGAAGATGTCATCTAACCTCCTCCTAACATGATCTGCTTGTTAGATTTGCAACAAGGTGGTTTTATATTTTCTTGTTAACAAAATGTTTCTTATTATCCAATCAATGTCCAATCAATAATCATAATGCATCAGGATCTTTCCATGCTCCCTGTCTGGTTTGGTTTTCCCATACACCGATATGGTATCTGCTGCCTTTTCAGGGGAACAAAGTCCTGGTCTGTTGCAGATGCTTTCAAGGCATAGTGGGTAATTGCACTATTTAATGGTAATTGACTCTAATAACCAGATAGCTTTCTCTAATCTTCGGAGCAAATCTTTTCCTCAGGCTGAGGCTGAACCTCGCACAAGTCAGAAAGGAGAGTGTGTTGTGGAGCAGGAGGCCGCCGAGTCCAAACTCTCCCCGACTGGAAGCAGGCGTCGGACCGAAAAACGGCGGGAGGATTCATTTCAGGAGGGTCTGAACTAACCTGGACGACCATGCTGGCCTGCGTGGTCTCCTCACAGTCCCTCAGTAATGTGTAGGTGCATCGGCCGGGGAAGTAGAAGTAGAGGCCGTCGAAGGTCTCAAAGTTGTACTGACCCCAAGATCGGCAAGTCATCTCCCTCTCAAAGCCGGGGTTTGGAACTGGACACATAAATATGATAAGAAATAATTATGAAAGAATTTTGTTTTTCCTTACGTTTGGTTTGAAGAACCGTTGAGGAAAGCAGGCAGGTGTTAGTGTAAATCATGTAACAAAAAGAGAAAAGAGTTGGCTTAACTAATACTGTATTTGAGTTTAAGTAGACATTAAGGGGTGAAGAGCTACAAAACAATCTAACAAAACCTGACATATTATCTTTATCTTTGACTTGGTATGATACTGTCTTCTGATTCTGTCTTCATTTTTGTCTTGTTTTCAAAACAATATCAAGCCATGCACAAATATGTACAATTTTCTACAACATATCTTAATCTAGAACAGTGGCCTCTTTATTTCTATTACACCACAAATATTTCTTGTATGATAAATCGGATATAACTGAACTTGGGTGAATTTTTTTTATTTTTTTTTAAAGGTGTATTATTGTAAAAGAAAAAACCTGGAACCACTATTCCATAAAATAGAAAGAAAAAACAATGCCAAATAGCATCTAAAATGCAATGAAATATAACGTCAATGTATCTTCAAAGAGGTCAGACACTGAAAGGCCAAACTACAAGTATTTCCCTGACAAACTGCTGAGGCAAAATACTTTATTATTCAAAGCTCACCACCAAGGATAAACACATGAAAGGGTCGTTTATAAACACTACAAACAACATGGCCCTTAAAAATTACATCATGGGAAGTGAGTTTAAAGTAGAGTTTGGTTGCATTTTAGAAGCATGAGAGACTGCAACAGTTTGTGACCTAAACGTGCACGATGGGGTCTCATTATAATGCGCCCTCTACTTATACACATATTTATTTTAATTTATATTTAAGTTACACATTTATTATGCAATTGTGTGTTTTAATTCTAAAAATTGGCACTAAAATTAAGTGTGTACATTGCCAGGCCAAGTTGCATACGTGAGATGGAACTTTTTCATAGACGGGGTGCATGATTTGAAGTGGCCACTCCTCTGTCACATCAGTAGCTCTCATCCAAGTGAGCAGCGGTACCGCGGTATGTGCCGCTATGTCAGAGCTAACATTAGCTAACATTGATGGAACATAAACAAAGCTTCATGTAGCCTGTCTCTTTATCGTTTATGAGAAGCGCAAGGCCAACGTAAAACACTACCACATGCCTTTTCCCTATATATACATGTACACACACACACACATATATATTCACAAACTACAGCTTGCTAAATTTATCTTGCTAACTTCGCTAGCGCCATGTAGCGTTAGCTTACCTTTCTTTATGCTTCCTCTCCAAGTGTCGATAAAAGTTTGATGTGGTTCCAGCCGCCTCAGTGAGCGTTGCGTTGCAGAATTTGCATATAGCGCTGTGTTTTCTTTTTTACGTTGATTTAAAGATAAACTGTTTATGGTTAGAAAAGCCAAACTTTATCACAGCAGAGTTAGCTGACATCTTCCCCAGGGAGCAGACTCCTTCTTCCGCCTCCCGCATTAACTGTAGCGGAGTACGTGTGAAGAGGGGCGGGGCAGGTGACAGGTCACAGCCCGTAAAAATAATCCAAATTAAAAATCAGTTCAGTTATTGGTTACATTCGAGGCGGGGAGTTTTGCATCCAATCACAACAAAGCTGTTACTGAACAAATGAGACAGTTGAGAGGTAGTTCAGTGCTGTCGGTGAAGCCATGGTCTCGGCTGGTATCGCAGTAAAAATCCCGAGTCCTCTGTGCACGAGACCGAGACAAGACCGCGTAAAAATGCGGTCGAGTGCGAGACAAGACCGAGATCTTCAAAAAGTGGTCTCAAGACCGGTCTCGAAACCGATCTCGAGTACTACAACACTAGTTTTAGGCACGTAAGGAGCAAAGTTTTTTGTGGGAGAGAATAACTCCGTTTAATGAGGACTTTTTAAGTTTGCATACCTTTAACCTGAACATAAAAGAAGCCATATAACACACTAAACAAAAAGGAAAACCCCAGAAAATACAATATGGGTCTTTGAAGTGAGACTAGAAAGCTACAGATGATTTGTGGTTTGGCATTGAAAGTTATCACAAGTATTTCAACTGATTAGAGTTCAGCCAACGACATTTTAACATGTCACAGCAGAAAAAATGCGCTATAAATGTAAAAAATGAAGACAACTGAATTCTATTTAACTGCTTCTGTGCATTTCATGTCATGATAAGTCAAAATTTCTGCTTGGAGAAAAGCACATTTCTTGCGTTCCTGTGGTTTTCTGAAGAGTTTTTGTCATGAAACAGAAAAAAAAGTGTTTTCTTTGAAGCAAATAAATTTTAATAAAAGTTTTAATAGAGTTTACCTGTCTGACATCTGTGACCTGTGGCCTGATACATGCTGCAGTCACATGACTCCAACTGAACACACTGTCCTCCGTTCAGGCAGGGAAACACACAAGGATCACCTGAGAGAAAACAAACAAACAGTTACACAGCTGCTCATCAGACTGGACTCCATCTGGGAGTAATTCTCTCTTTTCTAATCTTCTTGGTGTTCATACCACTGACAACCTTTCTCCTTACATCCATTCTAACAACTGCTGCAACAGGTGACTGACTGACTATCGGTAAGTTTTAAGGAGAGTTGCCATCTGTCCACCCTGTCAGTGCTCATATTGATCTGTGAGGCCCTGACAAATGTCCCTGAACGCACCACCAACCACCAGACGATGGCTCCTCGTTCTGCAGTGACACCATCTGCTCGGTGGGCTACAGCTTGTCTGCCCAGTCGGCCACATCCACCAAGAACAGGTAAGATAAAGAGGTCTGAGGGGGCAGGAGGGCTGATGAATATCTCTTCAATGTCTGAGTACGGAGCTGGAAACAGGAGACTTAGTTAAGCTGTCAGCTGGAAGCAGACGGAAACAGGTAGACTGGCTTATGTGTCGTAACCGTTGTGGCTTGAAGGTAAATTATCGGCTGTAACTGTTGGTGGAAGGAATACAAAGCCACATTTGGTGTTTTATAAATTTCAGTTGCCCTACAGATTAAACAAAGTAAGCTTTGGATGTGTTGGTAGGTGTGTTTTTATGTTAGGACAGCTGTTTTCCCCTAGTTGAAGTCTTAAAATAACCAAAGTTATCTCCACGGCACCACAGATTTCTGCTCATTTAACTCTCAGCTAAAAAGCTCATTTCCCAAAGCATTCGACAATTCAGACTTTGGTGTGCCCCACTGAGAGTCGCAAAAGAGACACAACAACCATTTAAGATGTCTGTGTAGATTCTCAGTCATCCAGATCATGGTAATTCTGGGAGTTTAAACAGAAGGCAGCTGGATTTCCATTTTTGACCCTTCAGTTTTGAAAAAAGCTTCTTGGATAAGAGGTGAAACAACCTCAAGAACAAGAAGAAAAAGTTTAGTTGTCTCCTAGTACAATTAAACAAATTTTCCATCCAAATAGCACATTTTAAAGTCAAATCTGCAGAAAGAAATGCAAATGAAAGTACCTTTCTAGCATTTCCATCCATCTCTCATTGAAATTGGAATATTAGGAGTCAATACATCAGAAGAGTGGAAGCGCAAATTGAAAGTGCACCTCTCAAACTTCACACTGTGAAAAACCATGTTCAAACTGTGACAGCAGTGCTGTATTTCTGTTTAATTGCAAAGATTTTTTTAAGCAGAAATTGCAAATGAGCCTAGAGGGTAGATGGAACTTCACTTCATATATATATATAAATTTCACGGATTATTCACTTTAAAAAGTTTCAAGCAAATTATTAAACAGAAGGTCCTTAAAAATTTGAGATGGAACAACCCCATAGTTTACTCTAATACCTCCCCTTCACAGATCTGACCAGGGACACCGCCTGATCCAGTCTTCACCAGGATTCTCACTTCTGCCATCAGAATAATATAAAAGATGCTCAAATTTCATGGAAACATATTATAGTAAAGTGATTTAAACAGTCCAGCACCTTTCTGAACCTACCTGGAATCCGTGGAAAAGATGACCTCAGGGCTTCCTTTGCCTGCCTGGTGAGCAGGGAAACATTAACTGGACGCTCGTCTGGTGAAAAATCTCCACTGACTGAGTTTCCAGATGATTGGTTTGATGGCGCTGAGCTGGTCAGTGATTTGTCAGATGGTGCAGAATGTGGCAGCGATTGGTTATTAGATGTCGAACTGTGTGATATGTGGTGTGAAGTGTCTAAGACGATCATGGACTGATTAGGTGGTGGTTGATTTGAAGATGTTGAGGTGAGTAAGGGTTGATTTGATGTTGGTGGCTGGCTCAGTGAAGTTGGTGATTGGCTGGACTTTAATTGATCAGAAGATGTGTTGGTTAATGCTTTGGTGACTGGTGATTGATTGGCTGGTACTGTACTTGATGTTGCTGTGCTGGTCTGTGATTGGCTAGGTGATGTCTTTTTAGCTAGTGTTTGCCTGGCTGGTGTTGTGGTGCCTGGTGATTGGCTGGATGGACTTGAGCTGCGTTGTGACTGGCTGGATTCAGTTGTTTCGGCTGGTGATTGTTTTATTGTGATTGTGGATGTTGGAGACCTGCTAGATGGTGCTGTGGTGGTTGGTGATTGGTTAGATGTTATTGTGGTGGTTGTTGATTGGCCAGATGGTGCTGTGGTAGTTGGTGATTGGTTGGATGTTATTGTGGTGGTTGTTGATTGGCCAGATGGCGCTGTGGTGCTTGGTGATTGGTTGGATGTTATTGTGGTGGTTGTTGATTGGCCAGATAGTGCTGTGGTGGTTGGTGATTGGTTGGATGCTATTGTGGTGGTTGTTGATTGGCCAGATGGTGCTGTGGTGGTTGGTGATTGGTTGGATGTTATTGTGGTGGATGTTGATTGGCCAGATGGCGCTGTGGTGCTTGGTGATTGGTTGGATGTTATTGTGGTGGTTGTTGATTGGCCAGATAGTGCTGTGGTGGTTGGTGATTGGTTGGATGCTATTGTGGTGGTTGTTGATTGGCCAGATGGTGCTGTGGTGGTTGGTGATTGGTTGGATGTTATTGTGGTGGTTGTTGATTGGCCAGATGGTGCTGTGGCGGTTGGTGATTGTCTGATGTGTGCTTTGTGGTCTGGTGATTGGCCTGTTGATTCTGTGGTGGTCGGTGATTGACTGGCTAGTACTGGGTGGGTTTGTGATTGGTTAAATGATTCTGTCTTGGTTGGTGATTGACTGGCTTGTGTTGTTCTGCCTAATGATTGGCTGTTCAGCGGTGCAGTTATTGGCAGTTGGCTGGTGTGTGTTGTGCTGCCTGGTGATTCGCTAGTTGATGTTGTGGTTGTTGGTGATCGGTTGTGTTGTGTTGTTTTACCTGGTGATTGACCAGTTGATGCTATGGTTGTTAATGATTGGCTGGGTTGTGTTGTCCTGCCTTGTGATTGGCTAGTTGATGTTATGGTTGTTGATGATTGGCTGGTTGGTGTTGTGCTGCTTGGTGATTGGCTGGTTTGTGTTGTGGTGCCTGGGGATTGGCTGGCATGTGTTGTGCTGCTTGGTGATTGGCTGGATGTTGTTGTGCTGCTTGGTAACTGGCTGGATGTTGTTGTGCTGCCTGGTGATTGGCTGGATGGTGTTGTGCTGTTTGGTGATTGGCTGGATGTTGTTGTGCTCCCTGATGATTGGCTGACTTGTGTTGTGGTACCTGGGCTGGTATGTGTTGTGCTGCTTGGTGATTTGCTGGTTTGTGATTGTTTGGATGTTGTCTTGGTTTGTGATTGGCTGGCTTGTGTTGAGCTGCCTGATGGTTGGCTAGGTTTTGTTGTTCTGCTTGGTATTTGGCTGGTTGATGTTGTAGTTGTTGATGATTGGCTAGTTTGTGCTGTTCTGCCTGGTGTTTGGCTGGTTGATGCTGATGTTGTTGATTGGCTAGTTTGTGCTGTGCTTCCTGGTAATTGGCTGGTTGATGCTGTAATTGTTGGTGATTGACTGGATGGCTTTGTTCTTGTTGGACTTGATGGTGCTACGATTGCAGATGATTGGTCTGAGCTGAAGGTCCGCGAGGCGTTTACTGTCCTCCCCATGCTGAAGGACATATGTTTGGACGTCTGGTTGGATGTCTGGTTGGACGTCTGGGTCGATGTCCGACTGACCAGCGGCTGACTGGAAGCAGATGTGTTGGTTTCTATGGCAGCAGCTGCTGTCTGGTCGTCCTTCAGGGAGAGAAACTGTATCAGCAGGTATTTCATGCAACAGTTACCTTCAACCTGATCTGACCCTGCAAAGTTGTAGAGCCTCTTACGGGCACATATATTAAATCAGATTATTTTCATATTGAGCCTCTTTTGGCAAAGATAGCAAAAGCCAATATCAGCGAATCAAAATTAATTCCCTGAAACGCAGCCTGATTGTTTTCATTAATCCCACGAGTTTAATATAATATCAAGCAAATCTGAACAACAAGCTCAGCTCTCGGGTGACGGATTAATAAAAGTTAGATTAAAATGCAGGACACCGAAAACTTTTACAATTCTGTGTTTTGTCAGGGCAAAAATTCCTCCCAGAATTAACGATGGCTGTTGCCAAACCAGAGTCCTGACCGGTGAGGATGGAATGCTGGGAAAAGAAGAGGCTGGAAAGAAAAGAGCTGTCAGCCGGCCTTCATTAACGACTCCTCTGTGGATTCCAACACAGTTTCCCATCCAGGTCGATCACCCCACCCAACCTCTTTTTGAATTCCCTGAGCGAGTCTTTTCAACAAGCAAAAACACGTTAAATCCCTTTGAAATACATATGTTTCTGCACAAAAGTATGTTTAGTGAATTCTTTGTCTGATTTACAGGGACTTGAGTTGGAAAAGTTCTCTCTGAAGAGTACAAATCTGGTTGGACATGTGGACTTTATAGTATGAAAATGGTTGGATGGTGATTGATTGATTAATTGGTTGGAAATACACAACAGCAGCAGATTTGGTGTAAAAATATTCCCATCAGCTTTGGCATTCAGGAACCTTGAGCCTCCCTGGATACCTGAGCTCTCAAACCAGGCTTTCATCTCAAAGAGCAGCAAACAAAGCAGATGGCGAAGGTGAATGAAGACCGGGGAGATCGAGGAGTGCATGACTATGAATTATTAATCATTGATCGTATCAGAGATATGAGGACTGAGCAGGTCAAACACAAACAGCTGCAGCACCCAAAGGTCATGACACTTTGACAGAGTACAGGTAAAGATCTGACCTGAGATGGATCTTGTCTTTCTACCTCTGACCTGTGCTGGTAATTGCTTTGTTGGTTCACCAGCTCCTATAGTTCAAACCGGATTCTCACGCCTCGGAAAGCCAAAGAAAGGCGGCTCAAAGAGGGCGACCACATTTAGGCTGATAGCGGCTCAGATAGAGGAAGAGCGAGACAACAGAGCAGCCACTGTATATTCCTGCTGGGACCCTCTGACATGTCTGTTTCCGAGGAACAAAATGTCACCGAGGAGCCATAAAGTGGGGAACAATGTGCATTCTTAGTGTATATATCTCAGCGTGTCATCTGGGTGCAGCCTCAGCAGCATCTCTGGGGACATTTGGACGCTTTTTGTGCAGAAACATGCATTTGTACCAGGTCTAACGTATGTTTTTGCTTGGAGAATCAGCACCTACAACTACACAGCTCTATATATTATACAGTATATATTCAGCATGGTTCATAGAATCTCAGATTTTACATTTTGCGTCAAAATACGCATTGATTTGAAAATTAAGTGCTCAGTTTTGCATTTTCCTTCACATAAAGATGCAATAAAGATCAGTTTGGTGCATAAAATTACAATAATTAAGGGTTTCGTACTTGTGCAGGACCCTCAAACACTCTAAACTCCACATCTGTGCCTTTATCCTGTGATGAATCTTCCAGGATTCCAGGATGTGACCTTCACAGTCACCAGATCTCAACTCAACTGAGTACCTACTTGACTTTTTTCTTGACTTTTGAGATGTCGTGTTAAACATTGTTCTCCACCACCATCATCCAAACACCAAAGGAAGGAATATCTGATGGAAAAATGCTGTTTGTCCCTCCAGTAGAGTTACAGAAAGTACAAAGAAGCTGTAGCTCAACTCTTTCCTAGGACACTTTTAAAATATACAGTTTATTTTCTTCATGCTTTTGATTTATTTCATCTCAGATTTTATATTTTGTGAGTGTTTAAATAAACCAAAACTATATAATTGCATTCAATTTGGCATTTTCCTTTACATAAAGACGTTTCCACAGTAAATTGGAGTAATAAAGATCAATTTGGTGCATGAAAGTATATAGAATTGCAGGAAATGAAGTGTTTCATGCTCAAAACCTATGGTAATGGCCATGGTTTTAATTCTTGCAGTTAATAAAATCTCAAATTTTACATTTTGTGAGTTTTAAAAAATGCATGTATTAGAAAATCACTTTGATCACTGTATTCAGTTTAGCAATTTTACCTTCACGTAAAGACATTTCGACCATAAATTGGTGCAATAAAGATCAGTTTGGTGCATAAAGGTACATAGGATTACAGGAAATTAAGTTTTTCATGTCCAAAACCTATAATCAAGGCCACTCCTATGTCTTCATCCTGTGATAAAACATTTCCATCGTGATGGTTTCTTCCAGGCTTCACAGTCACCAGATCTCAACCCAATTGAACACTTAGTTTATCTTATTTTGGACTTTTGACATTGTGGACACTTCCATAAGATACAGTTTAGATTCTTCATGGCTTAAATTAAATTTCATCTCAGATATTACATTTTGTGAGTGTCACAATAGGCCAAAATTGAAAAATAATTTTGATCTCTATATTAAAATTTGCATATTCTTTAAGATCGACATTTCCACCATAAACTGTTGCAATAAAGATAATTCTGGTGCATAAAAGCACAATAATTAGAGGTGTCATGCTCAAAATTGTATGGAGCAGGACTCCAAAACACTCTGAAATCCACATCTGTGTTGTTGTCATGTAATGAAACATTTCCATCCTGATTATTTCTTCCAGGATTCCAGGATGTGACTTTCACAAACAACAGATCTCAACTCATTTTAACACCAATTGATTTTATTTTGGACTTTTGAGATTGTGGACTGACGTATTGGACACAGGAGGGAATATCTTATGGAAAATGCTGTTTAAACCTCCAGTAGAGTTACAGAAACTTGGAGAATCAGTAGCTTTGTAGCTGTTCTGGTGGTTCAACTCCTCACTAAGACACTTTTATAGAATCTATACATTCCCTCCTATGCATGCCCCTGAGCAACCTGTGCATTTTGTTGGAAGTTTATCCTGGAAAACTGGCTCTGAATTATGGGATTAAAGGCTGTGGAGGTGAGGTGAGCGTCGCCGGTTTTCTCGGTGATCTCCGGCTGTGGGTTCGCCGCCTGAAGCAGCTCCATCAGCATCAATGATCAATGCGGCTGCCTACCTGCCCTCCCTGGGAAGCGGTGTCCCATTTCTGCTGCTTTATCCCGCTGCTCCCGCTGCTGGGACACAGAGAACAAGGAGAGGTTTGTTCCCGCTGCAGCTTTTCCCCCCAACGACACCACAAAACCCCCCACCGACCAGCAACCAACCAAACAACTAAACAACCAGATTAAAAAAAACACAACAACAAACCACTAGAGCTGCTGCTGCTCATCAAATCATTCGTTTGCCAATTTTTTCTCCTCAATTAATCAATTAAAGCATCATAAATTAGTGACAAATGCACTTTCTAATTATGATATGTTGTTTATTGTTTTTTGTGTGACTAACAGTCAAAAAGCCCCCCAAAATTAACAAATATTCACATTTTAGAAGCCAAAACAAAAGTTTTAGTTACAGCAATAACTTTGGATATTGTTATTAATATTATACAGAACTATTATAAACTGTGAGCTCTGGTAGCAAATTGTATAATACTGACATATGCACAAATATATAGATTTACCAATAATATCTATATGGGATATGAATAAAGAAATTTGTCAGTATGAATTTTTAAAAGCAACAAATATATTTATTTAACATTATTAAAAACAAAATATGCAGGCTATAATGCAACTAACTTGAAATAATGCAAAAAATAAAACCAGAAAAGTTCAAAAAGCAACACTCACTTATTAAATTCATCCCAGTTAGAAACGTTCACTCTCTCAACACCCCAGGAAAGATGCGCTGAAATCAAGGAAAATAAATCAATAAACAGCCGAAATAAGTGAATAAAAAATTGAGAAAATCTATTTGACTGCAATAAAAATGGGATTAAATTAAGAAAAACTGATTAAAACAGCTGAGAACAGCTTAAAGAGCAGAAAAGACGAGGAATTTCATCTAAATGCTTTTGTTGCCACTCATAATTAAAGTTGTAAGGATTTCGTTGTATTTTTTCCATTTATTCCACCTGCAGCAGCATCCTCAGCAGCAGACGGACGGAGCGGACTCACCTTGATAGATGAGGATGAAGCAGATGACAGGTAACAGGTGACACAACCTTCTCCAGCTCCGTCTTAAATGAGGATCCATTCGTGTTCCGCGGATCCGCAGTCAGGCGGCTCTGGACAGCATCACCTGGTGAAGACCCTCCGGCTGGACTCCCGCTGCTCCCCGCGCTGCTCCATCCGGCTCAGCGCAGAGCGGCCCGCCGCGCCTCAAGAACCGCTGCACCTGCTCATTAGCATAAAATATGCACGGGAGGGCGCGCAGGGGGCGGAGCCACAGCGACGGGAGCCGCAGGTATAATCAGGAAACACCAGATGGTGGGTCTTAAACGGGTGATTTTGGTTGGAAAGGTCGCTTTAAAACGAACAAAACTCTCCTATCTGTTATTTCTACTTTTAATATAGAGAGCTGTTAATAATAAACGCCTGAGTCACCGCGAGAACAGCGCCCCCTGGTGGTCCACAGTCACAGCAGCGTCACTGCAGGGGAAAAACTGTCAGACAGGTGACAAATTAAAGGAAAAAATTGAACGCTACAATGAGGAGATCTGGTGTCTATGAGTTTGGAGCAGAGGTTTCAAAACCGACCCGCCTGAGGGTGAAATCCGGCCCACAACAGAGAGATATTAACTGCAATCTTTTAATAAAAGTCACTGCTATTTTAAATTTGTCCACTGCACTGCCACAACTTTTAGGTATATTTTTTGTGTAAATTTTATACATTTACAAAACAGGGGGAGAACGTACCCTTCTTTCCATTTAGTTTGTATGATGTGGTGGTCAGGATTACTACACAAAAGTGGAAATGAATGTAAATTTAAAATCATTTCTAGACCTTGACAAGTTGTAAAATACTGTATTGTTCAGTTCCAGATACCTGAGACTAAATGTTTTGTAAACACACTGTGTGTGATCTGTAAATTGTAATGCACAAATGATAAACTGAGGCATAATGTTGTTGAAATTGCACTTATTTTTCTTAAGAAATTTCAGGTTGTTTAAAATGTTTGGTGAAAAGATAGTTCATTAAATGTGAATCTTTTCAGAATACATTTTTTTGCACTAAAACAAAGCAAAACAACTGGAGTTCTGGTTATTTATAGATTATTATGCTGTGATTTTACTGGTCCTGCCTACTTGAGATCAAACTGGGGCTGAATGTGGCCTAAGATGAGGTTGACACCTCTGCTTTAGAGGGGAGGGTCACTGTAAATTATCTGTTGTGTTAGATTGCATTAGATCTCACAGGTGTACCTAATAAAGTGGTCAGTTAGTGTATTAAGCTGCTGCCAATGCCAACTGAACATTTCCTGCTGCTGCTTCACGTTAAAAATATTGAACTTGCAAAAACAAAATGGGTGTCTTTTATTGCAAAGTAACAACAGAAACCCACTGTGCAGCAAAAAGACACAGGACTGAAATCTGAAGAATTAAAATGAACATTTTAGCTGTTTTCACTAGTGTCTTCTTTAGGGAGCCAAAGTAAAATTATGTGTGAAGGTTAAACTGTCAGGGTTTGTATGCAGCAAAAAAACAAACAAACAAACAAACAAACCAAAAAAAAAACCCAAAAACTATATGTATGCATTAACTGAGGAGTAAAATTCAACCACATAAACCACAAGCTTGTTATCATGAGATAGATAGATAGATAGATAGATAGATAACTTTATCTTCTGTTCCAAGTGAAATAATAATAACTCAGAGATAAAAATGTGTAATATAATCTGTATATATATATATATATATATATATATATATATATATATATATATATATATATATATATATATATATATATATATATATATATATATATATATATATATATATATATATATATGTATGTGTGTGTCTACAATCGTGCTCCTAAGTTTACATATCCTGGCAGAATTAATAAAATATGTACTGTTATTTAATGAAAACATGAATGATCAGAGCAAATGTAATTGTGTGATAATAACTTTGTCAGACCACAAACCCTAAACGAAAGAAAAGTTTTTTCATGATCAAACATATTTTCTTAAAAAAAAGGACAATATTTCACAAATTTTGCCAGGGTATGTAAACTTATGAGCATGACTGTATATAATCCATATGGTACTGTTTTCAATGTACATATGTGGAATTCACAATTCATATACGTATCATGCGTAATAGACATTATGCACATAGCATGCTACTTTAAAATATTAACATTGTATATATTGTGATATTTTAGAATAGAATAGCCATTTTATTGTCACAACATACACCAGCTGGTGCACATCGGAATAAAATTTAGATGCATTATCTCGTTATTGCACTGCATATATATATATATATATATATATATATATCTGTGTGTGTGTGTGTGTGTGTGTGTGTGTGTGTGTGTGTGCGTGTGCATGTACATTACCAGAAAAAAGTTTGGACAAACCTTCTCATTTATTTATTTTCATGACTATTTACATTGTAGATTCTCACTGAAGGCATCAAACTATGAATGAACATGTATGGAATTATGTAGTAAACAAAAAAGTGTGAAATAGGTCAAAACATGTTTTATATTTTAGATTCTTCAAACTAGTCACCCTTTGCTTTGATTACTTCTTTGTACACTCTTGACATTCTCTCCATGAGCTTCTTGAGGTAGTCTCCTGAAATGGTTTTCCAACAGTCTTAAAGGAGTCCCAGAGATGCTGAGCACTTGTTGGCCCTTTAGCCTTCACTCTGTGGTCCATCTCATCCCAAACCATCTGGATTGGGTTTAGGTCAGGTGACTGTGGAGGCCAGGTCATCTGACGCAGCACTCCATCACTCTCCTTCTTGATCAAATAGTCCTTCCACAGCCTGGAGGTGTGTTTGGGGTCATTGTCCTGTTGAAAAATAAATGATGGTCCAACTAAACTGGATGGGATGGCATGTTGCTGCAGGATGCTGTGGTAGACATGCTGGTTTATAGTTGCCTTCAATTTTGAATAAATCCCCAACAGTGTCACCAGCAAAGCACCCCCACACCATCACACCTCCTCCTCCATGCTTCACAGTGGGAACCATGCATGTAGAGACCATCCATTCACCTTTTCTGTGGCGCACAAAGACACGGAGGGTGAATCAAAGATCTCAAATTTGGACTCATCAGACAAAAACACAGATTTCCACTGGTCTAATGTCCATTTTTTGTGTTTTTTGGCCCAAACAAATCTCTTCTGCTTGTTGCTTTTCCTTAGTAGTGGTTTCTTAGCAGCTGTTTGACCATAAAGGCCTGATTGGTTCAGTCTCCTCTGAACAGTTGATGTAGAGATGTGTCTGCTACTAGAACTCTGTGGCATTTATCTGGGCTCTAATCTGAGGTGCTGTTAACTTCTGATTTCTGAGGTTGGTGACTCGGATGAACTTCTCCTCAGCATCAGAGGAGACTCTTGGTCTTCCTTTCCTGGGTGGTCTTTATGTGAACCAGTTTCATCATAGCACTTGACGGTTTTCGCGATTGCACTTGGGGATACATTCAAAGTTTTTGCAGTTTTCTGGACTGACTGACCTTCGGTTTTTAAAGTAATGATGGACTGTCGTTTCTCTTTACTTAGCTGATTGGCTATAATATGGATTCTAACAGCTGTCAAATAGGGCTGTCAACTGTGTACCAACCTGCACAACTGATGGCCCCAACCCCACTAAGGAGGCAAGAAATTCCACAAATTAACCTTGACAAGGAACACCTGTTAAGTGAAAAACCATTTCAGGTGACTACCTCATAAAGTTCATTCAGAGAATGCCAAGAGTGTGAAAAGCAGTAATCAAAGCACCTTTTGCTTTGATTACTGCTTCACACACTCTTGGCATTTATAGCACAGAAATTAATACTTTTTTTCTTAGTTATTACCTGTAATTTAATAGAAAAGGCATAAATCTGTAAAAGAACGGTGAGTTTTTTAGTCAATACGGTACATTGCAGCTGACTGGTAAATATTGCAGTGATAAGAAGTGGCTGACCTCGGTGTCACCTGCTGGACCGACGTCTATTTGCATGTGAAAGTCTGGTTTTCGATAGAGGAAGCGTTTCCTGCGTCCGTCTGTCTGTCTGTCCGCTGTCTGGGTAAAAAGGCCTTTGACTGACCGAAGCCCTCGGAGACCCCAGAGGGCTTTGTGCCGCTCAGCCAGGAGGTGTCTGCTTTCATAAATGGAAACTGAAGAGCAGAGCAGGAGGCAGAGAATGAAGCAGGATTTAAGATGAAAAAGTGACGTCTGACTTAATCGTCTGACTGCTCTGTTAATCTCACAAACTTACACTCTTAAAGCTCCTCGTCTCGATGTAAAACTGAAGCATCCTGCTGAGGAAAACAAGACTTCTGCTTCATGTTTCGCTCATAGACGCTCTGTGGAGGAAACCTGGCGCCTGCTTTGTTTGCTGCAGACTGATCATTAAAGGTCCCATGAAATGACCAATTGTTTCTGCATGAAACTTAAACAATAACTCTGAACTCTATCTTTCTAATGAAGACGAACATATTTAACCAAACGATCACGGCTGTATTAACCTCTCTGACCCCTGTTGAATATCTGATTAACCAATTAATTAATATTTCTATGTTTAGATGAGTGTAAGCGAATTTCAAAAGAAGAAAAAAGTCTAAATTCTGTGATTCCAGCTTCTTAAATGTGAATATTAATCTTCTATGACCGTAAACTGAATATCTTTGAGTTATGGACAAAGCAAGACATTGGTGATGTTGGGCTTTGGGTAACATCGATCAACATTTTTCACAATTTTCTCTCATTTTATAGAGCAAACAACTAATTATTTAACTGATAAAACAATCAAGGAAATAACTGAAAATGAAAATAATCAGAAGTCGCAGGTTTTCAGTAAATAACTAACAGAAAATTACTGAGCTATAATTTTAGTTTTGACTACTTGTGTTTGATAAAAGACATAAGAAAAGAAATAATAATGGCAGAGGCTTCTGAAATTGAAAATACTAAATTTTTTTGGGTTTTCTATTATGCTAGGCTAAACAAATTTAAGGCATTTGACTGTTGCTCAGACAAAACAAGACAAAATATTTACTAAATAGATAAAACCTGGGCTTCAGGGAGGAATTAAGGGCATTTATCACATTTTTAAACATCTTACACACATAAAAAAAAATCCAAAAATGATCCATCAAACATGTAATGAAAATATTTGCTGCCTAAAGTTTTCTAGATTCAAACTATATGATGGTTAGCATCAATGTTAGCCTGCTAGCATGTTTCTGAGCTAAATGGCATAGCGGCTAATTGTCTCTGTTTGCTGTGCTAGCATGCTAACATTAGCTTCTCAGTAATAATCACAAACGGCAGCGGATTCTGATGGGAATGTTGTTAGTTTTTAATAGCTTTTGCCATAAACCAAAGTACTGTACACATTTAAAGTTTGAAATGATGACGATGGAAGCCTAAGAGAAGATCAAAGTCATTAAAAACGGAACCCGAGTGAGACGATACAGTCTGTGGTGCTGCTGAACTTTACAAAGCCGAAGTTCACCTGCATCGCTTTGATATTTCCTTTTGTTTTGAGATGAACGTGAGCTTGTTGTTTTGGGGTTATTCTTTCAGTTTGTGGTTCACTAATAACCGTTCACTTGTATAATCTGTACCTTTATGTGAATGTGTTGGTAGTTGTCCCGCTGGCGTTTAAATTTATGAGATTACATGACTTATTACAGGTAGCCACTTAGCATACCTGTTGGTAATAAGGTGAACTTCTGATTAAATGTAGTCATAAACTAATGAAACATCTAATTGATTTAGGAGCTTTGGCTGGTTGTATCGTATAAAACTAACACACATCTTTCCTGTTTTGTTCACTTCTTTTACATCAATAAACACGTTAAACCACGAAGGCACCGCTTTATATTGCAGTGTAGATCAACAGCACCACAACCTACATCCTCCATCGCAAACACTTTCGACAAAAAAAACACGTGAATGAGCCAAATTCGTCATGGAATAAAGTGCCAGCACAAAGCGAGAAATCTACACGCCCAACACAACATTTTTTTTACATCTTGAACTGAAACGCGGCAGATCGAAGCCTATACAAACTGTACACGAAGATTAAACGACAAAATAAAGTCAATCAGGTGCAAAGAAAGAAAAAAAACATTCGATGTGTGGATTTTCTAACACACTGGACACGTCGACTCCTGCGCTAAAACATAAAAAAAGGCAACAAAGAAAGTGAACATTCAAAGATCACTGAGAAAACACTTCCACCTGGTTGGATTATTGGTGCGTTTGTGTACAAAGAAGTGAGAATAAACTGTCAGTTCATCTGTTTTTAAATGGAGTGTAGTTATATGAAGATAAGACACTGATTATAATGAGACTTTTGTTGCTCACAATCTCCCTACGATCATGAAATAATATTCATCCGATTGTTTCTGAATCTGTACTGATTTTGAGAGTGGAAACCAAGATTCAGCTAATCTGCTGGGACACACTGACACAACAGGAGGACTGATGTTGTTTCCTTTGAGATTATCAAAATTTTTATGTACTGAAACCACAATTAAGCTAAAATAAATAAATACCAGCTATGATGTCCCCTCTCAGCTTCTGTAAATCGAAGTTCTTGTTCTGACTAAAGCCGGCGTATCACAACGCTTTCACTATCTACACATGAGGAAATTCAAAAAAGGCTGAATTATATACATTACGTTTTGCTCATAATTCAACACCTGGAAAGATTTTGTCGGTCAGAAAAGTTAAAAACATTACAGTAAATAAAGAAGCCAAACCTTACCGGGAACATGATCGGCTGAAGATATGTTGTGATTTAGAATAGAAGCCTATTCTGAGCTGGACATGAATCAAAAATAATCTCCCACCTTTGTCCCTTTAAAAGCTGCTTTTCTGCTGTTAGACTGAGGATGGTGAGACACGTCTGAGGTGAAACAGCAGATCAGTGTGTGTTTGTGTGAACTCTATGATCTTTGGGTAAAGAGTCCTGCACCCTGCCAGGTGAGCATTGTTATCTGGACCGGTGGTTGGCCAGCAGGAAGTCCTTGTCTTTGCAGGTGAGGCAGAGTTTGAGGTTCCTCAGGGAGCCGCCGGCGGAATAAAAGGCCCAGACGCCCATCAGGAACAAGATGACGTAGGTGGGGATCAGGCTGGCGACATAGTCGGGGTTCTGGAAGGTCTGCAGACACAGAAACCAACGCAAAATGTTTAGTTAATCTAGTTTTTCTTTCCACTTTTCCTTGTCGGACTATTTCTGACTGATTGTTGAACTATTAAGTTTTTTAAAACTGAAAAAGTGATCTTGTTCCACCTAGAAGATCCCAACACGTACATTAGGATGCTATTCGGCGATTTTACCTCAGCCTTTAACACCATCCCTCACATAAACGGAGAGGAGGTAGAGAGGATCTCCACATCACAGTGATCTCACATGGACCATCAACACCTCCTATTTGGTGATAAGGAACAGCAGAGACTTTTCTTTCTGCAGAGGCTGAGAACAGCTAAGCTCCCCTCGCAGCTTCTTGTGAGCTTCTACAGGAGAATGTCTGAGAGCATTCTGTGCTACTGGTTCTCCACTGCAGCACTGAAAACAGACAGTTTGTCCCCCTTCCATCAGGGAAAACATTCAGGACTTTAAAAGCACAAACCAGCTGACAGCAGAACAGCTTCTTCCCCAGAGCTGCTGCCTCCATCACACCCTGTAGCCAAATTCAAACTGCTGCTGATTGCTAGAAGGTCCACATAAATTTCATTAGATTTACACGACGACAAATAAAAGCCTCTATCTATAAATCACTGGGAGATCAAGATGATGTCCTCAGATGTTTTGTTTATATGTTGAGTTCAAACCCCAAAACATTCTGTTTACAGTAATATAACACAGGGGGTCCAAAGTTGTTTAAATCAATCCAACTGGACTTTAAGAACCTTCTTAAAGTCCAGTTGGATTGATTGAAACAACTTTGGATAACCATGACCTGGATGAATGAGAAACTACATGGACATAACACGGGGGAAAAAAGCAACGAATCATGAAATTTTAGAGCCTGAAAGCAGAGAATTATAGATGTTTTTTTTTCCACTCTTTTTGTTTAGAAAAATCTATTAAAGATTATAGCATTCGTCAAATGAAAACAACTTTAGGACTAGTAATTCAATAACTAAAATGCCTCAAGTCTTCATTTAATTCACTATATACTATACTATGTACACTATCAGTCAAAAGTTTGGACACATCTTCTCATTCAGTGCTTTTTCTTTATTTGCATTATTTTCTACATTGTACACTAATACTGAAGATTAAGATTTTTCTTACAACATAATTCCATATGTGTTCTTTTATAGTTTTGATGTCTTCAGTATTAATCTACAATGTATAAAATAATTAAATAAAAACCATTGAATGAAAAGGTGTGACCAAATTTTTGACTAAATGATACAGCACATATGTCCACCAGTGTTTCACCTGGACGTTTATTTAAGTTGCACAGCGCGCTCACTTCTGTTTTTGATGCTGTAACACGTATGCCAAGCACAGAATGCAAAATGGAGATGAAGACATCTGGCAATGAATGGATTAACAGCTAGAACAACTGACAGAATACTCGATTATTAAAATAATCGATAGCCACAGAGGCGCGGTGGTTAGCACTGCCGCCTTGCAGCTAGAAGGTCCTCGGTTCGCATGTTTTCTCTGGGTTCTCCGGCTTCCTCCCACAGTCCAAAAACATACTGAGGTTAATTGGTGATTCTAAATTGTCTGTAGGTGTGAATATGTGTGTGCTTGTTTGTCTCTATATGTAGCCCTGTGATAGACTGGGGACCTAAGTCAGCTGGGAGAGACTCCAGCCCCCCTGTGACCCTAATGAGGATTAAGCTCAGATGATGGATGGATGGACGGCTGCAGCCCTAAACAACTGGCTTTCTGCAGTTGGCAGTTCTAAGTTTGACCTTTGTTGGGTGTTATTTTCTTTTCTGCTGGACCTCTACTTCAGCAGCACTCACCAGGCAGGACACCAGGAGGTGGCTGATGACGACAGCAGCTACGGCCCACCAGCGCTGCTTCTCACAGGCGTCGAAGAAGACGACGCCCCAGAACATGTGAAGGAGGATGATGGCCATCGTCATGAAAGCTGAAAGAGGGAAGCAATGAAGAAAAAGTGGAATGTAAATTTCATCGCACTGTGACCATCCTAAGCCACTTCATAATTTACTGCATCGCCCAGACAACCACCTACAGAGGAACATTTACACTGAGCGAGGATTTAGATCACTATATTAAACTGTTATCTTTTGTACCAATTATTGTTAAAATAAGCCTTTTCTACACTGTGAACTGCTGAACTAAGCAACTAAATTAAAATGAAAGAAGACACTAGAGAGCAAAGACGCCATGAATCTCCAGAGTCGCCTGCTAGCTGGCAACTCAACTTTGAACTTTTTGGAAATTTTTGGTATGGTTACCTGAAGACAGAAAGTAGTGCTGAGAGTCTCCGTGGATCCCGACGGTTCCTGGTCCCACAGAGTCGGCCAAGATGTTCACCACAGAGAAAGCTCCACTCATGAAGCCGAATCCGAGACCAGACACTGAAACACGACAACAACAGAAGAATGTAGTCTGGCTCACACGGGATAAAGGCTGCCTTATTAACTGCTAATAATAGCTCATCAGATTTTAAATTTCAGTCCATAAGTCACAAAAATTGCAGAATAGAAACAGTAAAGGTGTGTCAAAGATAATACAGACACAGATGCACTGTTGAAGTTTGTTTTTCCAACTATAAACTGTCTCATTATGTACACGTGTTGGTCTCAGTTTCAATAATCACAATTTATAGGTTAATCATCAAAACGTAAGTGTGTTGTGTGTTTCCATTAAAAGGGGTTAAAAAAAAGGGATATTTAATAACACACATCTTTTGTTATATCCACATATCAATAGATGGTTGATATCTTCTAGTCCCCGGAGACCAAGTTTTTACTTTGCCCACAATAAATACATTTTCACTCTTGAAGCTCCAAATGAAATATCATCAATGACACCATGAGTCACTTTCATAGATTTTAAAAAGCTCCCGTAAAACCACAGAACACCTTGTACAACTATTTTTACAGACTCAGAGAAGGGAATCTGAGGTGTCATATCAGGAGCTATGACAGAATGAACATTTGCTAATAAACTCAATCAGCCAATTAAAATATGAACTATAAATATGCAATATGTAGGGCTGGCACTTTAATGCGTTAATTTCGAATAATTAATTACAGAAAAAAATAGTGAGGTTAAAAAAAAAAAAAAACCACATTTAATTGCACCTTACTCACTTCCCTAATTTCTGGGAAAAGTTTGGTGAACAGTGACGGAAGACGAGACCGCATTGAACTTGTTGGGTGGAAAGTTTTCATTTAAAAAATTTTGGGATGGCAGCTTGGATAAAAGCCTGGTTGTGTGCAAATTGTTCAACAAAGAGTTTTCTGATCACCGCAGCACTTCAAGCTGACGGTATCACCTCAATGTAAAACATGTTGCTGTTAGCACCAGAGCTAACGTTAGCTACGACAGTCCTGGTACTGGCAAACAGTGTAGCCATCCCATAATAGAACACTTTTCTAGACATTGAAAGTGCTTGAGTTTACAAAAAGTCTTAAAATGTTGAATATAATTGCTATAATTGCATGTTGAGTGTGCAGTAATCTGTGAATGTAGTACACAGATGAAAAATGCAGATAAATAGAAATGAAACTAATATTTTTGTTGTTTAAATTCACCTATACGTCTATTCATCGATTCAGTCATCAACCAAAATCTATTTGAATTGGAAAACTTTACTTGTGTCAAATATTGCTATTTGCTAAAAATACGATTAATTGAGATTAATTAATTAATAATTCTCTAATTAATTTGATTTGTTTTCATCACGTCCCACCACTAGTAATATGTCAAAAACAACTGGCTGTCACTGATTGATCCTCCGCCTTAACTTAACGGAACTGTGCTGTGCAGACTAACTGTACCGTAAGGCCAGCTGCCGTATGGAGATCGGCATGGTTTCCTCCTGACTGAGAGCGAGGAGGCCTTCGTTCGCTTTCCTGCAGGAAAACACACAGAAACACACGGATGTCAGAGTGTTAGTTTCACTGTGTGCTGTAAACAAAAACATGGAGAGGAAACGCACTTCAGTTAGTGGAAGATGATCCAAGCTGCAACAATACAAGGATTTAAACGAGTAAAAGGTGTGAAACTGGGACAAGAACAAGGCAGCATGTGAATATAATGAATGAGCTTAGAATTTAGGTTGAAAAGCTGCTACACAACTTAAAAAATATGTTTTAAAAGTCTAAAACTGAGAAATTGACAATTACAAAAAAAAACTCCAGCTGATTTGTTGGGTATTAAAAATTTCCCAGCAGTTTCAACTAATTATTGAAAGCAATTTGACTTCTGAAAAACTAGGTCCTGGTGCAAAGGTATGAAATTATGTTGATTCATTACATTTTTTGTGTTTGAAAAAAAAAAAGTCTAAATGTTGTGTTAAATTGTGGTTGTTTGGTTGTGTGAGTTTCGCCTGTCAAACACAGCAGACTTTTTGGGAGAATTATCAATAGTAACGCTTATGAAATTTGCAGTAAATGGTACAAAAACAGTGTTATGATACTTTGAGGATGCACCAATACAGAAGGCAGTTGAAAAAACAATAATAAATCAGCCTGACATTGTGTTTTCCATTGACATTCTTGAGATTTATGTTTTATCTTTGTCCTTTTCTTGTTTCAGCTTCCTTCGACCATATCAGTAAATCCCTGTTAGTGTTTACTTTACTGTAAGATAACAGATTATAAATGTTTACTGGCCTCTAGTGGCTGCTGGTGCTCAGTAACATTAGGTGGGTACAGATTTTATATCATATCCTAATTTTGAAAAATGGTGTTCAGTACTTAATATTTAGCAACAGCAGGTAACTCAGAACAGTCGGTCTGTATATTAAAATGCAGCAGATTTTTGAGTGGGTTACTGTTGTTGTATACACTGCACATAGAAAATAACTTCAAAAAAACTCTAAATAATTCAAATAAAAACATGTTTTAATCTTTATATTTAGTTATTTTCTTGTAGTTTCACTGGCTTAACATCCTAACATCACATTAGGACTCATTTCACACTGCTAAAGCGTTGTATTTGTCCCGTTTGTACAAAACAATTAATTAAATATGTTGGTTTGTTGAACACTACTTTTCATACTGTGCTGTCAAACTTGTAGCAGTAATTGTATTCTTTTTATTTCTGTTTTGTTTTGTAAAATTGCATCCACATTGAGAAAATAAACAATGAAATCAAACAAAGCCTCAGGGATGGATGTGAATATGTTGAATATAATTCGAATCATCCAATCAGTGCAGCAAAGAGAGATACTGTTGAAGTTGCATATATAAAACTGTGTTTTTGACTTACTTCAGCAGCTTGTAGTAGGCGAAGCGGAAGGTTTCCTGCAGCAGGACGGACAGAACCACACCGAAAATGAGCAAACCTTTCTGCTGTGCAGCGCTGTCCTTATTACTGATCTGAACCGAGATGAACCAAACCAAGGAGGATAGGAGCAGTGACACCAGCCAGAAAAATGCTCTGAAATATTAAAAAACACACAAATGAAACCAAAGCTCAGCAGGAAAGTGTTTTTTTTGTGTGTGATGTATTTAGTCCAAAAACCCAATCAATTCAACGTTTACTTGTTTAAGTAAGACTTCCTTAAATTCTTACAATTCACAAAATAAATTCTACAGTAGGCAACGCCCACAGCCTATTATATTTTCAAAAGGCTGTTTATGTTTTGAAAACACTGACCCTTTATGACTAAGCAGAAGCCAGGACATAAATGAGAATTTTATGGTCTTAATAAACATTAATAAATGATATTAATAAATGGCAGGTTACTGCATTTAGTTCTGAGATAACCAAACATCAAACCTGCAAAACATTTATTTCTGCAGACACTCTTGTGTAGGCTGCAACTAATGATAATTGATGTTTTTACTTAATCTGCAGATTACTTGCTTGATCAATCCAATAACTGCATATATAAAATGTCAGTACAGACTGAAAACTTGCAAGAAGTAGTAACACTAGTATGTTATTAAATCGTGTTTTTTTCCCCTTCTTTTCATTCTATTTTTTATTCTTATTATATTACTTGTTCTACATTTGTATATATATTTAGCCCTGTTTGTTTATTTATGTTACTTATCTCTAATTTCTTGTTTTCGACTCACTTTTCGACATCATTGTTGCACTGCCTGCTCTACGTGCCTTTTTTAATTGTCCCCTGGGGACAAATAAAGTTTTCTGAATCTGAAAAGAAGCCAGTGTGGCTCCTTAGATTGTTTTGCCACAACAGAAAAGTCTGAAAACCAAAGGTATTCAACCTTTAAGGGACAAACAGTCCTGGACTTTCGCAATTTTTCCTTTTTCCAACATACCTACACTATCCAACTCACTTTGGTCCATTGCTGATATCAACATATGCACACTTTTTTCTTCTCCTAACTGCAGAGAACATCAGTTCTTTCCTGTGGTGAATTTACATATATTACATTAACATTAGTATGCCTTCTCTTACTGTAGTGGCCCCTCGGGATGTGCATACATATAATACAGTGCTTTCAAAAGTTCACATTTACTAGGCAAAATAAGAAAACTACTTCCACTTTCATATAAAACAAGCCATACTTATTTCTATTTCACATTTTCAAGCAAAACAGTAAAATTTTAGCCTGTCAGACATTATCTTCCTGTCAATGTTGTTATCAGATTTGAACATTTCATTTTAAAATGTTTATCAATTGACACTTACGATGATGCCAATGTCAATCTGCATCACTATATATAATAAATTCCTATTTACTAAGCTGGAACATTCAAGTTTCAGGCATTTTAATTACATAATTTAGATACATCATGTTCATACATTAATTAAATGCGCCACCTGGCTCAACAAACCAGGTCACAAGCTCATGTATCTAACGTCTCCCTTCTTTAAACCACAACTCTCTAAATTAGACTATACTAAAATGACACCATTAATCAAATTGCCACCGCATAATACATTTAATAAAGGCCAGGCCAGTTACGATAACCTCAAGTTGGACATGTGCAGCTTGAGTTTTTATCTGTTGTATTGACTCAGTAAAGTTCACCAACACCTAAAAAGATGTGAATTTGGTTTTAATTTAAAATAACGAAGCATCTCTAAAGGTATTCAGCACAGCTCCTGGTGTTGTAGATACACAGGACAGATGAGATTTTATATAGTGAAGAGAAACCTTTTAAACAGGGAACATTTTATCTTAAATACAGTTTTCTGTCACCTTCAATTCCCTGTGTTTTACTATTTTTTCTTAAAATACATCATGTGAGACAAATTTGAACCCTAATTCTTGCATTAAGCCACCGTAATCCCAGGCAGAACTCTCCAAATATCTACACTGTTAAGATAAAGTTGCACTCACTGTTTTTTTCTACTTTAGTCTCTACCAACTTCTAGGGAAAATGTGCTATTAAGGTTTAATAAAGACCTGCTATGTTACATTATTGAACACAATAAGACGTGTATTGCTGTTTCCCATATTTGCTCATTTTCTCTACATAGTCTTTTCTTGTCTAATCGTCGGTTTGACAACAAAAACACGCAAAACCAACGCAGAAATGAGCAAGAAAACCAAGTCAGTCGCCCAACAGCAAGTTAGCATCGAATGTGAAAAAGGCTGATACCTATGATTATTTGGACTCAAAAGCTCGATAATGTGGTCTGTATGTGTTGGATTTGTGTATACGTGCGAGTGAGGACATCTCGTGTTGTGTTGTTGCGTGTAAAAAGACAGTTTAAAAGCAGGATGTCAGAAAATGGAAGTAAACGACAACAGCTCAGCTAGCTAACGAAGTGGCGGTTAGCTAGCTAGCTGCCAAGCGAGCTAGCTCTGGTAAATACTGAGCTTTATGTACTTAAACACGACAGTAGCGTCGACACCGTCCTGCTATGATAAATATAATTATCATGCAACCTGCTGTGATGATTAAAAGGTGTATTTCTCACCCTGCTATCAGGAAAATGACCCTCAGCGGCTCCCGGGCGATAGTAAACAGGAACAGCGCGATGGCCGGGCCGAAGGCGATGAAAGTGCAGCCGAAAAACACAGCCGCCGTCATTTTGGCTCTTCAGGGTAAATCAGCGGCCTAAAGCGCCTCGTCTTGCTCCGTAAAAGGCTAATTAAATAATGTCTGACGGTGGTTTTGTGGCTACTATCAGCCTCCTGTTTTCGCAGGTGAATCTCTGCTTCAACACCACTGAATCACAGGGTTTGCGTGACGTCCTGTGTCATGTGACCAACCTCCTCCCAAAAAACTTTATTGCAACATAAAATAATTACAATTAACAGACAGTACATTTCCTGACATGCATGTCCTCCATCCTAAGCAGATACTGAATATTAAATGGTGATTCCTACATTGAAGTGTTATTTTACTCTATTCTTGTACTTATGTCTTATTGTTACCACGTGCAGTCAGATAATAAGTTATTGTTGATTTATCTGTGTGGACTGATTCCATTCCATTCTGATTCTGTTTGTTTATTCATCCAGTTACTGACATTAAACACAAAAAATGCAGCATGACTCATTCCTTTTTATCATCTCTACGGACTGACGACAGTGTGGACTCACATAATAGACAGTAATAAATGATGCAGACAGACACAGTGACATCTAAGCCTCTGTCTCGAACATCTTCTTCCTGCCGTCCATCCCAGCCTTGTCTTCCACATTCTTCCTCCAGTCACCCGTCTGCTTCTCCTGACAGAAACAAAAGTGTTTGAGAAATTTAATGACTATGTAACTATAATTGTTTATTTTATCAGCTTAATTTTATTTTAATGTGTTTTGTCTTTTATATATATATATATATATATATATATATATATATATATATATATATATATATATATATATATATATATATATATATATATATATATATATATATAAAAAAATATAAAATATATATATATATATATATATATATATATATTAAATCCCATTTAGTTACTAATAGAATTACATGAAAGGGTCTTAATTTACACATTAACCATTAAAAAACTGGTCAAACTGTAAATACTGTCCACAAAATGACACTATTTTTACTGTATTTAAATGAGCAAAAAATTATTTTCTTACATATATTTACCATTATTTGACAGAAATATTATGCACATTAAGAACTGAAAAATTGTACTATATTTTGTAATGACTAATTCATAAATTATTTTTGCTTTATTAAGGATAAAATCTTGTCAAAGCACAGAGAAAAAGTATTAATTTACATGTTGACTGTCAGTAATTTCCACATTAGAAAATATGCATTGTTACAAATGGTGATTTGTTTTAATGCAATGTATGACTGTAAAATTACACTACTTTTAATGCACTTAAAAAAGCTAAAAATATCTTTATTTGACATACACTACTGTTTAAAAGTCTGGGGTCACCCAGACAATTTCATACTTTCCATGAAAACTCACACTTTTATCCATGCACTAACATAACTGCACAAGGGTTTTCTAATCATCAATTAGCCTTTCAACACCATTAGCTAACACAATGTAGCATTAGAACACAGGAGTGATGGTTGCTGGAAATGTTCCTCTGTACCTCTATGGAGATATTCCATTAAAAATCAGCTGTTTCCAGCTAGAATAGTCATTTACCACATTCACAATGTCTAGACTGGATTTCTAATTCATTTAATGCTATCTTCATTAAAAAAAAGATTTTCTTTAAAAAATGAGGACATTTCTAACTGACCCCAAACTTTTGAACAGTAGTGTATGTATGGCATTAACTGAGAGAAAAAAATGTACATTAAGTAAGGAAATGGTAAATAATTGTAACTGTTCTTTTCCATATTTTATAGGTTTTGTTAAATTACAGATAATACCTACAAAAATCACTGAAAAGGTATTTACTTACGTGCTGATGATAAAAAAAAGGCTATATGCACATTAACAATCTGTATTTTTTTTTTACAAATAATTAGTTCTTTTACGATGTGTGATTGTAAAATTACACTATTTTTACTTCTATAATTGCTGGTTGTTCACTCTTTGAGACACTCAGATTTACTTTCAGAAGCCTACAGGTGAATATTATAAATATATATTATCTGCAGCACCCACCTCCTCCTTCACCTCCTTCTTGACCTGTTTCAGGTTTGCTCTCAGGTCCAAAGACACTTTATGCTTGGAGCCCAGCAGGGCGGCCAGCATGGCGTCGGCCGACATCCGTACCCTCCTCAGAGCCGGCTTCTTGAACTTCCCCTTCAGATCCTGAACCTTTATCTTCAGGTCATCGATCTGACAGAAAAAACACTCAGACACGTCACTTTCTAAAGTGAGTATCTGTGTTTTTAAACGGCACTGATAGTTTTCAAGATGCAGCCACATTTTAGAAATTCTGTGTGTGTTCTTTTAAATCTTTGTAGTTTCCATTTAGGATGTAGAGTAAAAGGATCTGGCTTTTAAGTACGAAACTTTCTGTCTTCAAGCTGTTTGGGCTCAAACCTGCTTTAAATCATATGGAAGACAGAATTTTACAAGACGTACCTCCTTGTTGGATTTGGTCACTTTGATCTCCATGTCGTATCGCTCCTCGTCCACCAAATCAATCTGCTTGTGAAGTTTCCTGCAGAGATCCTGGTGTTGTAGAAACACGGTAAAAATTAGACTTAGGAATAGAACTTTTTAAAACTGTTAATTCTAAACATTTTATTCATATTACAAAGACAATGCTCAATTATTTTTGTCTTAATATATTATTATTTTGTGAATGTAGCATGTAACACAAATTTGACAAACTATTTATTATATAGTTTATGTATAATATAATACAATATAATATCAATCTATATAATAAATAATACATTATTTGATATATTTATTATCTAAACTATTTCTTGCAGAAAGGCCGCAGATACTATATGGAGTGTAGGTTTATATTATATTATATTATATTATATTATATTATATTATATTATATAAATATAGACATAGAGTGTAGGTATTCTCTGGACTTTCAAAATAAAGCTACATTCATTCATTTTTTTTCTCTTTTTTGTGTTTTGTCTCTACCAAATTTTGTGGAAATTTTCTGATTTGAATTTGAAATGATCTGAAGCTAAATACTCTGTGCATCAGCTAGTAACTAACGTTGTTTGTCTTTTGATTCTGGGTATTTAGGACACATTGGACTTTTAGTGCTTTTGTGCTGCTGCATGAAAATAATAGTAATGACAATGGTGAAACCAAATCAAAAGATTCAAATTAAAGCTCTTAAAATCAAGTTAGTAAACTGAAAGAGGCTAAAATAAAAATACAGTTGAAGATACATTGGGTTCTCTGGGTTTAACATTTGATTTACTGTCTGTTGTTAATTAAAAAAATTTAATTAATATTTTTACAGTGCAAATTAAAATCATTTCAGGGCTGGTTTCGGTTATTTTTTCATGGATTTATTTTAGCTTTAAACTCACATTTATAGGTTTTTAAAGCTGATTTGCTGACTTTTTGTAAAGGCATATTAAAAATGAAAGAAAAATAAATATGCCAATGAGGACAAATAAATGACTTCCCTGCTGTTTTTGGATTTTTCTTTCTTTCTTGACACTGACAGCTGGACAGCAGAGAAGAAGCAAAATCAGCCAAACTAAATTTAGAAGCGAGGGAATCAGTGAAAAGAGTCTCCAGTGTGTTTTACTGGTCTGTGGTTCCCAGTTAAAGCACCACATCATTGGTAATAAAAATCAATTAAGAAAAACAAATAAACAAACAAACAAAGCTCATAATTTTTCCTGTTTTTAGTCAGTCTGGATGTTAGCATTCAACAGTAGAAGATACAATTGGATGTTTGTAATGAAAATATGTTTGTATTAAACTACAGTAATGAGCAGATGAGTCACAGTAACCACAGGGGAATAAGTTTGAAAAGATCGTATTCAACATTACAAAAGTAATTTTGTGCAAAAGATTCAATGTGAAAATGTATCTTAAAAGAGCATTTCCTATTTAACCCTCTTGCTGTCTTCATTTATGGGCACCAAAAAATATTGTTTCCTTGTCTGAAAAAAATCCAAAAAAAATCAGCAAAAAATTCCCCAAATTTCTGAAGATTTGCAAAATCTTCAAGAAGTAAATTCCAATAATTCCTTAAAAGTGTCCCTTAAAAGTTTCATTTAAAAAAAAATTCCTCAAATTTGCCAAGAAAATTCTTGTACATATTTTCAAAAAATGAGTAAAAATCTTCCAAAAAAATCCTAAAAATATCTTAAGTGATTACATATATATCAGTAAAACCTGTAACATTTTCTTTAAGAACATTCATAAAAAATCAACCAAAATCCAGCAAAATTCGCTGGATTTTGATTGATTTTTTGGGGGGGAATGCTCTTTAACATTTTTAACATTGAAAATGTGGACATCAGAAGTTTCACTGTGAAAAATTTTTTTCCCCCCACATTTTCAAACTATAAAACGGGTCAATTTGACCCACAGGACGACACGAGGGTTAAGGAGGTTATCCCTCACACTGTGATTTCATTGGCAATCCAGACTCTTCCTCATCTGACCCACAGAAAGCCTACCCAGGAATTAGTCTGATTCTTAAACCCTGTGAGCATTTACAGCCCCATCTTCATTCCAGATCTGCACCAAATACAGCACTTAACCTTTGTTCTAAACCTACAGTGATTAAAGCCTGTGGATGAACTTATTATGCACAATGCAAGAACACAAAAATACAGAAAGGCACAATAGGTAACATTAATTTTTTAAAAAAACGACTAGGTTTTTTGTTTGAAGCCAAAGCAGCTGGTGTAAAGTATGAGCTACAGCTGAAAAAGCCGCTGAGATGAGGATCAGCTGTGTCTGAGGTGTGTCCAGGTGTTGGAGGTTTACCTGGAGGTCCTGCATGCTGCCTGGGATGGACAGACAGGGGCAGTTCTCCTCCATGTACTTCATCTTCTCCCTCTCGGCCTCCTGAGCCTCCTCCTCCAGCATCGCCTGGCCGATGTGCAGCAGCAAACTCTGAGAGGAAGAGGAGGGTCAGACCTTCGTTGCTCGAGTCACAGGTGACGACCAGGTGACGTCTGATCAGGACAGTAAATCTCTGAGTTCACTTCTCAGTTCTTTTAAATCACGAGTCAAGATTGAATTTATTAAGTTAAACATGTGACCAACTGGAATTTCTGTTCTACAGTTTTGTCTGTTTCATTGTACTTAAACTGCACTGTAAAAAATAATATTTTTTAAACAGCTTTAAATTAATTTAACAATTTACTTTTATTTTACAGATTTTCCATTTTGTTAAATTATAGATATTAACTAATTGCACATTTTTTAATTTATATTTTTCTAGCTACTTGCACACCATCTACACAGTTTGTAGCTTTAGTTTAATATACATTCTGTACATAATTATGCCTTTTATATTTTTATATCTCTACATCCCCTGTGTGCTCCGCTCTTATCTCTTAATTCTGTTTATTCTGCATGTTTAATATGCCGTTGGTTTCTTGAATTTCCCTCGAGATCAATAAAGTACCTACTTAGGAAAATTAGAGAAGTACAGAATTACAAACTAACTTTCAAAAAACAGGTCAAATCTCTAAATATTATCCACATTAAATATCTGTATTTTTACAAATGGCATATTTACAGTGGAAAAAAACAGGGGAAAAATTATTTTACATATATTTACTGTTATGTGACAGAAAAAATATGCATTTAAGGATGAGAAACAATATATTTAACAGTTATTTTACAGATTTTTCCTGTTTTGTTAAATTACAGATATTAATTCATAAAATAAGAGAAGTACTGAATTACAAACTAATCATGAAAACTGCTCAAAATTGTAAATATTGTCCTCATTAAATATCTGTATCTTTACAAATGGTATTTTTGACTGCAGTTAAACCATTAAAAAATAATTATTTTACATATATTTACTGCTAAGTGACAGAAAAAAATATGCATTTAAGAATTTAAGAAATAATTTTTTAACAATTATTTTACAGATTTTCCCTGATTTGATAAATTTCCGATAATATCTAGCAAAACTAAAGAAAAAAGTATTAATTTACATGTTTATAAATAAAAACAAAGCAAACAGGCCAAAACTGTAAATAATTTTTTAAACAGATTTTAAGTGGTTTTTCTACAATGTTTGACCATAAAATTACACAATTTTTGCTGTTTTTAAAAAGTAAAAATAAAACTTTATTTTACAAACATTAGCCATTATTTGAAAAAAAAAACATATTAAAGATTAATAAATGGTATATAACGTTTGAAAAGTAATTTCACAGTTTTTCTCTGTTTTGTTAAATGTTAATATTTACAGAAAAGAAATATTTATTTATATGCTGACTGTAAAAAAAGCTCAAATTAGTCATTAATTTCTTTAAAACATGAGAGTAAAATGAGTTTTACAGTATTTAAATCAGTAAAAAAAAATTTACAAATATTTGCTATTCATAGTTTGTACAGTTCTTGAACATTACATTATTCCACTGTTTTAACATATTTTTTCTGCCATATTTTCACAATTTTTTTGACAGCGTATCTTATTCTATTTTTTTAAAAAAACATTTAAACGTGTCCTTTCATGACGTCTTGTGTTTCTTTTCTTAGAGGTTTTCATATTTTATGAGAAGCACTTTGTATTCGTCTTGCTGTTAAAGCTGCAGATGTCCTCTTTAGAAAACAGGGACTGACAGAGCAGATTAAAATCTGCACTACAGAGGACACATGTTACAATGAGCTTTGTGACTGGAATAAAATTAATTTATTTTCAAAATATCACATTCTTTGTCTCATTCCAGCTGTTTCATGATGTTTATAAAGTGGCCTCAGAGCTGCACACTAAGGTCTAATTTAAACCTAAAAACCTCCTAATGAACTAAAAATCTAACTTGTGTGCACAAACCAAATGTATAAACTTCTGATTCACATCAAACCACATGAAGCCCGTTGCTGTTACACTGTTTTGTTTTCATCTTTTCCTTTAACAGACCTACAGAAGTCAATAAATGATGGGGATATTTCAGTAAAGAGTTAACGTCCTCTGACTCTACCTTGAGATGATTCCTCCGACTCTGCGACATCTTTTTCCTGTACAGAAGAACAAAAGAGGAGGGGAAATGTGTTTCGGGTATTTCTGTGAGTTTAGTAAATGTAGATAAGTCAATTTCTTAGTGGATGAATAATTAAATGAGTCCATCAGGACTTACTCTGCCATCCTGCCTGCTGCCGGTGGACAAGAAAAGAGATGAATGGAAATACCAACACTTTCTGGTCCCTTTATAGGTGTGTGTGTGTGTGTGTGTGTGTGTGTGTGTGTGTGTGTGTGTGTGTGTGTGTGTGTGTGCGTGTGCATGTGTGTGTCTGTTAACCGCCAGTTGTCTCCAGGCCGAGGGGTCGACAGCAGCAGCTGAACCTGGAACAAACGCTTCAGGAATTTTTTTTCTGGAAGCATCTTTGGACATTTTGGTAACATGAAGAGGATCCACACAGCTTTCTATTATACTGGAAAAAAATCTATTAAAAAAACCCACACACTGTGGAATGCTTGAATGTTCAAAAATTGTTAAAAAAAAAAGTGAAGAGTAATGACAAATATCAGATAGATGATAGATAGATTCAATAGTTTTGCTTTATTTTGTACATTGTAGATTAATACTGAAAACATCAAAGTTATAAAAGAATACATGTGGAATTATGTTGTAAACAAAAAAGTGTTAATCTTCAGTATTAATCTACAATGTAGAAAATGATACAAATAAATAAAAAGCATTGAATGAGAATGTGTGTCCAAATTTTTGACTGGTAGAATGCAAAAATTTTCTTCAAAATAATGACAAATCAAAGTAAAATAATGATGCTTGAATACACTACAACATTGAAAATTTTACAGTCAAGTGTTGTAAAAAACTAATTACTATTTGTTGTACAGTTTGATTTACTTTTCAAACTGTTCAACATTAAACATCAGGAAAAAAAACACTTGTTAAACAATATTTAAAATAAGTTTTAGGTTAGAATGTTGACCTTTTTAGAAATTTTTGGGTTCTTTAAAACAATTCATAGCAAACATTTTTAATATGGACAATATCTACATGTAAGTTAACTATTAGCAACATTACTCAAAAACGGATTTTGATGAAATTTTCTGGGAAGGTCAGAAATGACACAAGGACCAACTGATAAGAATTTGGCAGTGATGCGGCTTATAGTCTGGATCCACGGATTTGTTAAAGATTTCTGTATCATTGTGAGATAGCAGCACTGTAACTATGACAACAAGTGAGCAGTACATCAGCTGCCTGCTGATGATCACATGACTGTGATCCTACAACAAATCCACTGCTGCTACTTACTGGGACCTATGCGTTGGAAATGATGCAGGGACTGAGCAGCCTTGGTGGAGTACTGCGCTCTGTGAGTGATTTTCTTGTCACTGTCTGTATTATTGTTATGATTATTATTATCTGTAAAGGCCATACGGCTCTTCAATTCCTCCTCACAGAGATAAACTTTTACAATTTCATCTGCACTTTATTTGACAATGTTGGTTAACCAGACACATCTATATACACTACTGTTCAAAAGTTTGGGGTCACCCAGACAATCTCATGTTTTCCATGAAAACTCACTCACTTTATTCATGTGCTAAAATAATTGTATATAAATTAGCCTTTCAACACCATTAGCTAACACAATGTAGCATTAGAACACAGGAGTGATGGTTGCTGGAAATGTTCCTCTGTACCTCTATGGAGATATTCCATTAAAAATCAGCTGTTTCCAGCTACAATAGTCATTTACCACATTCACAATGTCTAGACTGGATTTTTGATTCATTTAATGTTATCTTCATTGAGAAAAAAAGTGCTTTCTTTCAAAAATGAGGACATTTCTAAGTGACCCCAAACTTTTGAACTGCAGTGTATATAAATGGACATCTCTGGTTATTCGCACAGGTCTTGTTTGATTTAGATTTTTCTGCCTATTTGCACACCATCTACACAGTTTTTAGTTTTAGTATAAACATTCTGTACATAATTATGCTTTTATATGTTTTATATCCCCTCCCCTATGCTCTTATCCTTTATTTCTGTATTTTCTGTATGTTTAATATACTGCTGGTTTCTTGAAGTTTCAATAAAGTACCTACCTATCATTAAATGAAACACAAAACATCTGTAAAATGACAGTGAATTAAAAAAAAAAAACAGATAAAAACAGTTTAAATGCATTAATATTTCCACATTTTAGGTAAAGGTAAATTTTTATGTCCATCGGTTAAGTTTAATATTCTTTATTTCTGCCAAAAACGGCTGAATCCTTCTAGCAGGTTTAGTTTGTATTTACAGCCTGAAGTCTATTAAAAACAAGGCAGTGAATTACACTGACTGACTCATTCCCTCATTAGTGAACAAACCACTGCAGTTTATTTTTACTCTTCCGTCACGCAGCGACCTGCTGCTGCAAACAGTCAGTAGGGCAACAAATGTGTATTAATCCGCCACTGAAAATAGTCCCCAGCTCATTCCCAGCCACATTCCACGCACCGTGTTAGGAACTGGTTTAAAATCACCAACCAAAGTCACATTACTTTAGCAGAAATACCTTTCATGGAGTTATTTCATTTCAAATCATCAGCGGCTTTCTGATCAATCGTCTATACTTTTCTTAAAACTTTTTTTAATCATAAACTATGATCATTTAAAATTCTATATTTGAAATACTAGAGTGATTTAACAAATATTTTGAGATATTGAATTTTTAATTGCTCATCAACCCACTTTCAGGATGTTTGTACATAAAAATATGAAGCTATGTTTGAACAAAAATATCTCAGGAACTTTTAAAGATAAAAGCCTGAAATTTTCCCCATTGTTTTTCCTTATGCCGTTGATTTATTTATATTTTTCTAAATTTATATTTCAAAAACTATTTTTAACCTCCCTGACTCTGTTCTAATTGGATCAGACCATTTACCAGTACTTGAGTTTTTCTGGTACTCTTGTCAAACCTGCTCAGTCAGGGATGAAAGTTCAACAACATTCACTTTATTTTCATTTTTGTGATTAATGAGTATTCAGTCTGTTTAGTTTTGTATTATTATAACATGCAGCTACAAAGACAGACTAAACAACAGTAGAGAGACAACAGATGAAATAGAAATAGAACATAAAATCCTCACGATTAATCATTATACTGGGGCTAAATTGAATTTAGTTTGTCGTGTTCAAGGCATCAAACAAGCCATTTTATAAAGTTTTCATGAGATAATATCCTAGGTATTTAGATTTAGTTTCATAAATCTAACTGATCTTGTTTTTAGTATAAATGGTTCATGTAGCGTGTTCTAACAGAGATCCTTTGACTTAATTCAAGTCAAATATCACTTAGCTTTGCATTTATTTGTGCTATTTTCATGCAGAGACATGAATAGTTTTAGCTAAAAACACTATTTTCTCAGAGAGTGCAGTACTCCACCAAGGCTGTTCATTCCCCCATACGGCATTGTCAGAAATGCAGTATTTGTTTATTAGTTATTGATGATCAGAAATCACAACATCATAGAATGTGGCCATTTAATATAGATGTACCCACAAATAAAATCACCTTGCGCTGAACACAGATGTGTGTTATACATGTGTACATTATGTATGGATATCGAATCGTGTGACCTATTTATGTAGCGGGTGGCGGGAATTGATGGGACTCAGAAACACCCCCACAATTTAATCAATTGTTCCTTGTATAATTCCCAACGAATAAGTCCCGATAAGTTCTCAGCGGTCGATTTGTAGTAGGATCACAATCATGTAATCGTCAGCAGGCAGCTGACATAGTGTTCACTTGTTGTCATAGTTACAGTGACGCCGCAGCCTTTAACAAATCAGTGTATCCAGACTATAAGCTGCATCACTGCCAAAATCTAATCACTTGGTCCTTGTATCATTTCTGACATTTCCTGAAAATTTTATCCAAATCCGTTAGTCTGTTTTTGAGCAATGTTGGTAACAGACAGACAAACAGAGTAACAAACCAATCGATCGTCACATAACTCCGCCTCGTTCCTTGGTGGACTAACAAGGGGAAGTTTTAGACCAGTGATAGTGTACCAGCTGGTCTGTCAACCATTTTACTAATTAGATAACTTGACTGACACTAATATTCTTATTTTTATACAGTAAATATGCAGTAATGTCATTTGGCGGTTACTCAGTAAATTTCAAATTGAAAATAAATAATTTCAAAGAAAGAACGTTCAGGAGTAACAAGAGCAAAACGTTCCTTTTAAGTCAACATTTCTGCACATTTATTAGATGCTTGTTAGCCAATCTGAAATATTATAGATTATTATATGAACACAATAAATTAGAAATATTCTCAGGAGCTTCACTGTACAGTCTTGATCCTAGTAGCAGCCAATCTAGTGTGAAAAGATGATTAAAAACAAATAAAAATGTAGCTTAAAGTAGAAAAATACCAACTTTAAAATCAAAGCTGTGACCGACACTGAGGACAAGTCGAGTGTCCGGTCAGTGCAGAACCATTAAAAGCCTCCCAGCAGCTGTTGGCTCTAAACTGGGAGGATTTATTTTCTCCTTCTAGTTCCCATCATGTTCAGCTGCTCAACCTTCGTGGGAGGGAAGAGAAAAAATGCAGACACATGATGTTTCCTCTTGAAGCATCTAGTTTTAGGTCTCTGCTGCCACCAGATTTATCCGATCAATATTAAACTGACCCACTGGAGCTTCAATGATCGATTTCCAACACTTGAAGAGTCAGACAAAAAGTAAAACACTACTTCTTTTGAATTGTGCCAGTAATTACCAAGAGAGGTTTTGGTCTCGGTTTCTATCGCAGAGGACACATGAAGTTATTCCTTAATGAAAACACAACACCTAATTTAGGTTGTATTTAAGTTGTTCTTACGTTTCATCCCCCAGAACACAGGATATCTACATGGGGAAACTAACAAAAAGTGCACACAATGGCATTAAAAAATAAAAATAGGTGTTGATTTGTCCCATTATGATTCTGCTCACATTGCAGTAATCAGCTCACCTGCCCACAATATCACCTGTTCACTATTTAAACCCTGCTCATTCTCTCAGTTCCTGTTGGATCATAGATACTGTCCCCACCAAGCCTACAACTTCTGGACTGCTTCAGCTCCATGGACTCTGCTGCTTTCCCCCTCCTGGATTTCCCCCCTCTTGGACTCTGTTGTGTTCCTGTTTGTCTGTTCATGGATTTTCCCCAGCCTGTTTTCCCCTCGGTTGTCAGTTTCCCCATATTGTGAGTAGCCCTCTTTAGCTTAGTTTTGTTAATTCAGTTCAGTGTTGTAGACTTCCATTTTTGTATTCATAGAGTTTGCTTGTAGAGTTTAGTACTTTTGGTTTGGTTCTTTCCCCCCAGTTCAGTTCTGTATTTATGTATTGGTTTAGTTATATGGTTAAATAAATCTCTTTCAGTTATTCATTTGTCTGCCAGTTTCTGTGAGTCTGTGCTTGAATATGAAAGTGCATTTATTTTTGATCTCCTTTTTAAAATTTTGATGTGCTTTAATGAAAGTACTCAGATTTTGTTTTCGTGTTTGTTTTTTTGAAAGCTGTCAGTATGTTTTCAATGCTACAGGTGTCAGCTGAACTTTGCATCACTGCTTTGGTCTGGTGCTCTATTTCACAAACCACAGACCTGTGCACCACTGATTATTATTTCCACTGTGAAAAGAATTCTGTAACTTTAGACCGTTTAATGTAAATGTATATTCAGGGCTTGAAGAGTCGGAGAAAATGTTCTTTGACAGATGAAAGGAGTCATGCAGTGTTGATATAACCACAAATTCAACATAATTTCAACATGAAACCACAAAAACACTGTTTTCAAGTCAGGCAATTTGATAAAATATAAATACTTTGAGGGTTGTAGTAATATAATTGAATATATACAATGAATATGGGACTGTAAGGCCAGAATGATGCGGTGTTGTGTTATAGCACCTTTAACATCATAGAACATGTAAACTGCGGTATTTCATATTTTAGGTTTATTTTAGATATCGAAAATAAACCTAAAATATGATTTAGATGTAATTTAAGTGTAATATGTTTAAAATATAAAAAACAGAAGTACTGATAATGCAGGGAGACCAAGACCACAGCATAAAATACTTATGAGAGTAGTAATACTTAAAGAAATATCAAATATAAAAGTATTCATAATTCAGAAAAACTAATACTGAAAGAAACTAAACTACTAATAAAAGTGAAACAATAATAATTAGTAAATAAAGTGCAATAATACTTAAAATAACATAAATAAAAGTACTCACTATACAGATAAATCCCCTTGAGCATTAAAGTTTATGTTCACATTGAACTGTGTTGAAGATGAACACATTTGAACATATAGCGGCTGAAGTGGAGTCGAGGAGTGAATTCTAATTAAAGCGGAGATTTGTCACTTTAATTTAGTATTTATTGCTTTATTTCAAACTGGACGTGTTGTTGAACTTATGACTTAAGATCAATCAAGAATCAAGAATCTTTACTGTCATTGTGTTTCCACACAGCGAAATTACGATTGGTGACTCCCAGCCATAGATACAAAATAGAAAAGGGCACACAATATACAAATAAAATTTAAAAAAATACTGAAAAGATATAAATATGTAACTGTACAAACAAAATAAAGGCACATAAATAAGAAAAATAGAAAAAAAGCTGGGAGCTCCAAGCCGCTGGGTGCACAGTTGCTGTTGTTGTCTCTGAACTCATCCTTCTTTGAAATTAACCATTTTCAATTTGAAATGAACTAAGTAGCAGCCAGAGGACATGACTGCATATTTACAGTATAAAGTTCAACTGAAAACCTCAAACCCTCCCTGTTTCCTGTTGCTGTTTCTTTTTTAACTTGACGTGTGTCTGCTCTGGTTCTGTTTCTTGTTTTCAGGCTGTTAATGTGCAGCACTTTTTGAATTTAGTTCTGAAAGATGCTTCAGAAATCCAACTTTATTTAGAAAGTTTTTTCACTTGAGAAAGTATCGCTTTCAGCTGAAACTACTGTCTCTGCTTGAAAATAACAAATAAATACAAAGGTAAGTGACATTTTACTTGAATTAAGTCAAGGGATCTCTGTTGGAACGCACAAGATAAACCATTTAGACCAACTGAATATATAACATTAATTCTAATTATTTGGGACATCATTTCATGAAAACTTTGTAAAATGTCTTGTTTGACACCTTCAACACAACAAAGTAAATTTCATTTATCTCCAGTATATTAAACTTTAGTACAGATTTTTATCTTTCCTTTACTGAGCCCAACTTTCTCTTACTTTTGAAGCTGTATTTGTGTGTTGTAATGGTTGATTTCCACTTTTAGACTTCCACAGAGAGCAGAAAGGATCTTTGAGAAAAAAGAGACACTGTGAGGAAAACATCAGCAGGTTCTGAATCTGAAGATACAACAGAGAAAAGAAATGAAAACCAGGTTCAACTTCACCCAACATCCAGCGATGGAGGCAGCCGATCTTTCTGCTTTTTCAGAGGCTACAATCGGAGCAGAAAGTGGAGATCAGCTCCTCCTGGTCGTCACTATGGTCACTGTAACAGTGTTGAACAAGTGCCACGCTCTAAAGAACCGGAACCAGCAGGAGCAGGACGCCTACGTTAAATGCCTGGTCAACCAGGTGATGGGTGATGGAGGGACTCATCACTCCACAAAACGACAGCCCGGACGTAAACAAGGTGAAAAAGGTCAGCAAGAAGGTGGTGAGAGAGCTGCAGGAGATGTTCTGCAGCAGGAAGAAGCTGGAATCACTGATACAGCAGCAGGACCCAGCTGTGGATGAAGCCATCGTGGAACATGTGAGAGCTCACATCCCAGAGCTCTCAGAGGAGACCTTCACCCGTCCTGTCTGGAAAGAAGTGCTGCGGGGTGCTGCTATTTCTACAGGTGTTCTGCTGTGCATCATTTGGTCTTTTGTTTAAAGCTGCAAGTCAGGAGCTCCAGCCAGAGGTTTAGTGTTGTTGTGTTTGACGGTATTTAAAGTCAGAGAAAACCTGAACAGTGATATTTCATATCAAGGTGTCTAAAAAAAACCTAAAATATAAATAATTTGTATTCATGTCTTAGTTAGGTGATAATACCCATATCACACTGTCAAATACTTTATTTCCAATAAAGTTACTGTCAAAATGAGGAGTAAATCCTGTCTGCTCTAATTCTCTTTTTTTAAAATGCTGTTTATGTGCAGCACTTTGTATATTTAGTTCTGAAACAAGCTTCATAAATACAAGTTTACCTACTTTTTTAAACTTGAGAACATTGTTTTCATCTAAAGCTTCTCATGTCTCTGAAAAAAAATAAAGATAATTTAGTCAAAGGATTTTTGTTAGAACACGTTGCATTAACTATTTATAGTCCTGCAGCTGGGTTGTTGGTTTCTACCTACAAGTGTGACTGTATTTAAAATCAGAGAAAATGTGAACTGCGATATTTCATATTTAGGTGTCTGAAATAACCTAAAATATTAAATAATTAATTTCTTGAAATAATTTTAAAATTCAAATTGAATATGCTCTATGTAAGAAGTTTTAAAAGGAAACAATAAAGTAGAAAAGAAGAACTTGTATATCTTAGTTAAGTGAAAATACCAATACCACACGGTAAAATGCTTCATTTTCAATAAAGCTGTCTGTCAATATGAGGACTAAAGTCTAATTAAAGCTGAGACTTGTCACTTTCATTTAGTATTTGTTATTTTATTTCAAACTGAACGTGCTGTTGACCACAGCTGGCAGATCAGAATATGTGTAACTGTCCATCAACTTACTGTCTGCTCCAGTGATTCCAAGTAGCTCAGAGAACTTCTGCAGCAGCCAAGGGAACGTAGACGGACCAGTTCATGGAAACAAACAGAAATCACAGTTTAAATACAGAACTGAGTGGACTGAACAGACTTGAACAGAAAAGTCAACAAATAAATGACTCATCAGCAGAATTAAACGGCCAAAAATAATGTATCGGTGATTAACAACCGCGCGGCGAACACACACTGCATAAAAAAAATGGACGAAACAACCGGACCTGAAAAACCGAAGCCAACCCGGAAGTGTCTCCATGGAGATCAACTCTTCACAGCAAAAACCAAATAATGAAAGACTGCTTTTCTACAGCTCAGAAATTTTTGCTCGTTAGTTTTCATGGTCAACCCCATATATCAGATGTTAAATCCGAAAATAAATCAGTATTGACTTTTATGCAAAGCGTCAAAGTTTTAGTGACGTGGGGGGCGGGGCTGTTTGATTGACAGTCTGGTCTGGAATGATTGACAAGTGCTTCTTTCACCTTAAAACTCGAGTTTCATCCTCCTTTGGATTTAATTCTTATATAGTAACTGTCAATTTGTCAGCATTTCTCTGTGCAGCAGCAGAACATTTTTCACAGGCAGTTTTGCTGCCCATTGGCTTGTTTTAACCAGTTTTCTACCTTTGGCTGATTTTACCAGCAGATACTGAAAGGACTCAGATGTTCCAAGTAAATGTTTATTTTCTTATCGGTGCCGGTTTTAACGAACTTCATATGCGGCTTTAGTGTTAGATATAATGTGTGCAGTCTATTTCTCTGTGTGTGTTAGCATTCAGTAAATATTACCTTTAATGTGAATTAGCGATGCTAACCGAGCTAGCTGCTCAGTTGTAGCCTGATTAAAGCTAAATGTAGCAGCATTAAGCTAACGATGTTAGTGTTGTGTTTCATGAAACCACCTGAAGTGTGTTGTGTTAGTGTAATGTGGTTAATAAAGTTAATACTGTCTGTGGAGACATTAACGTAATGTTTAGAAGACATAAATGAGATTAAAACACTAATGTTATGGCTCTGTCAGTTGTCCTGAATATCAGCTGTGTGTTTACTGACTGATTCACATGCTGTAGTACTTCTTACTGCAGAGTAGATTGAAAGAATAAACACCCAGAGTATGACCTAAGTAATGATTAATACTACAGTTATATATAACATTCAAATTGCAGCACATATAACATGGAGAATAAAATCCTCTCCCCTAAATGTGATGTTCTTTCAGTGCTTGGAAAACTATAGGAAACAGGAAATCTTTAAAATTAGTCTCTGCTGGTGACGCTGCTACTGTGATGTCTCTCTTCATCATAGCTGCATCTCATATTCACTGTGAGGATCTATTGAGCTAACAGAGCTCAAAGCCAACCTCATCTGGTCGTGAAGAAGGAGTAGGATCATCTGACTCCATCGATGGATGCTGGGTGAACTTAAAGTTGTTTTGCATTTCTTTTCTCTGTTGTATCTTCAGATTCAGAACCTGCTGATGTTTTCCTCACAGTGTCTCTTTTTTCTCAAAGATCCTTTCTGCTCTCTGTGGAAGTCTAAAAGTGGAAATCAACCATTACAACACACAAATACAGCTTCAAAAGTAAGAGAAAGTTGGGCTCAGTAAAGGAAAGATAAAAATCAGTTCCAAAGTTTAATATACTGGAGATAAATGAAATGTACTTTGTTGTGTTGAAGGCGTCAAACAAGACATTTTACAAAGTTTTCATGAAATGATGTCCCAAATATTTAGAATTAATGTCATAAATTCAGTTGGTCTAAATGGTTTATCTTGTGCGTTCCAACAGAGATCCCTTGACTTAATTCAAGTAAAATGTCACTCACCTTTGTATTTATTTGTTATTTTCAAGCAGAGACAGGAGTAGTTTTAGCTGAAAACAATATTTTCTCAAGAGAAAAAACTTTCTAAATAAAGGTGGATTTAATGAAGCATCTTTCAGAACTATATATACAAAGTGCTGCATAAAAGCAGCCTGAAAACAAGAAACAGAACCAGAGCAGACATGCAACAAGTTTAAAAAAAACCCAACAGGATAAAGGGAGGGTTTGAACTTTCATTAATTTTCACTTGAACTGACATAATTTAGTCTGATTTAAGGCTTCTTAGATAAACTGAGTTTTTATTTTCAACTTTACTGACAAGGCTAGGACTTTGTTGACATTCAGGCTGCACATGTGCACAGCAAAATGAGCAAGGAACAGGAGAAACTCGAAATGTTTGGCTCCAGAAAAGATGATGTTGACTAAAACTAGCACGAGGCAACAGCACTAATTAGTTTCACCAATTAAATCAGTGTCAATCAAATCATCGCCAGGTCGCCAGCCTATCACAGGGCTGCACATAGTGACAAACAACTCACATTAACACCTATGGACAAGTTAGAGTCACCAATTAACCTGAGCATGTTTTTGGACTGTAGGAGGAAGCTGGAGAACCTGCAGAAAACCCACACATGCACAGGGAGAACATGCAAACTCCATGCAGAAAGATCAACTCAATGTCATCTAATACAAAAACTATTTTGGATGCCGTTGCTAGTGTTAGACCAATTTTCGGTATTTTGAAAAAACTGTTCGTTCTTCTATGCAATGAAAGCATCTATCTATCTATCTATCTATCTATCTATCTATCTATCTATCTATCTATCTATCATGGAAACAAACAGGAATCACATTTTAAATAAAGACTAGAGTGGACTGATCAGGTTTGAGCAGAAAAGTCAACAAATAAGTAAAAGCAATGAATCATCAGCCGAACTAAGCAGCCAAAAATAATGTATCAGTGATTAATAACAGATAAACAATGGTGGGAAACTGGATAAATGGTTCTATCAGTTAAATAAAAGTACATTTAAGAGCACAAACCAACACACTGTTCATTCAGTTTAAAGATATAGTTGAGCTGCCGACGCTATTCATTACGTACGAGACAAAAAATTGAGTTCTAAGAGAACATTTCCAACAGGTGTTTGTCTTTAGTTCATTTTAATGCAAATATGTGTTTCAGTGTTTGGCATCAAACTGTGGAATTCTTAACAAAATCATGTGAAAGGTTGTACAAATATGTTTCAGTTGAAGAAAATGTATAAATAAAGGATATTTAGACTCTATGTTGTTAGTTTCATTAAGGATGAATTACTTCATATGGCTCTTGTTTTTATTGGTTGTTAAGTTACTGTAAGTGACAGACCATCATTTTTCTATTATATATTTATATTTTAATAGGTGTAAAATAATGTTTATCTTCTCTTTGCTGCTTTTCAGCCATAAAACGTGTAAACAGAGTTGTGTCTCAATTGTGCATCACCTTTTCCTCTATTTTATTTATCATGAGTAGAATATTTGTAAATTACATGTAACATGTATGTATAAATATCACACCATAAGATATCACAGCCTTCTCTGTAAACATGTTTTATAGACAAAGCAGCACAAATGTGTTGTTTCTATAAAATATTTTTACTGTCCAAAGAGTGAAATGAAGATTTGTCATATCTGACATGTTATTAAGAATTTTTTTAATGCACAATCAAGACCAACAAAATGAGACATCTGTATTAAGGACACATTTGATTTGGTTTGATTTCTTCTGTGTAGTTTCTCTTCTTTAGTAAGACGTTGCTTAAAGATTTTTACATATGTTTAATTCTTTCACATGTATAATCCTGTTTAAAAAAACTACTAGAACGCTTCAAGCAGGATATAAATGAGTCTCGGCAGCTGTAGCTTCATCTAGTGGCGACTCAGTGGATCTACATTCACGTGCTTTGTAGTTTCTGCTGCCTCCTCAGACAGGTTGGACTGGTTCAATAAAGACAGCAGAGGAGGAAATACTTTTAAAAATTTATCAATCACACACAAATTGTGAGGAACAGACGGAAGATGAAGTCTCTACAGTGTTTTAAAGATCTTACCTGGTTATGAGTTTGGCAGGTAAGATTCTCAAACTACATATTAACTGTTTGGTGAACTCTTGACTCCCACACTGCTGATTTTATTCACATTTATTGAGCTGTCTGGTCTTTTAATGGAGTTTTGCTGCAGTAAATCAACCCAGTTTCTCTCTGTAAAGCCTCGACAATGAGTGACGAGATGGAGGATGGAGTTTTTACCTCCAAAGCAGCTCTGTTTGGGCAAAATGACACCCAGACCAGAGCCAACAGGTGAGAGAAGGAGATCTTTAACTGGTAATTGTTGTTTTTCCAAAATTTAAAATCTCTAAAATTTGCTTCACGTCTTGTGTTAAAGCCAAGAGAACCAGGAGAGACCAGATTCTCCTGCACCCAGCTGTTTGTCCATGAAAAGCGATGCATCTAAACGTCTTTCGAATGAATTTAAGGATGGACGCAACTCTGATCAGCAGATGTGAGTGTTTAAAGTCTGTTTTTGTTAATAGAACTCTGCTGAGTTGTGAAATCTAGTTCAGTTCTTAACCTGGAGTTTGAGCATTGAATGTTTATGTTGTATTGAAGCCAAAAGAACCAGGAGAGACCAGATTCCCCTGCACCCAGCTGTTTGTCCATGAAAAGTGATGCATCTAAACGTCAACCGATTGAATTCAAGGGTGGAGGCGACTCTGATCAGCAGATGTGAGCGTTTAATGTTTGTTATTGTGACGTTTCTGGAAATGCTGTACTTTTTAATCTTTAATCCATTGCATGTCCTTGATAACTGAAAGATTGTAGGAGTATTTCTGTGCTGTACAAGCACAAGATCTGAGTACTTCTTCACCTATTTCGTTACATAACCTGAAGTTTGAAGTAAAAGTGTCTATGTTGTGTTGAAGTCAGGAGAACCAGGAGAGACTAGATTCTCCTGCACCCAGCGGCGTCTCCATGAAAAGCGACGCATCCAAACGTCGACCGATTGAATTCAAGGCTGGAGGCGACTCTGATCAGCAGATGTGAGCTTTTAAAGTTTGTTTTTTTGTTAATGGAACTTTGCTGAACTGTGAAATCCAGTTCAGTTCTTAACCTGGAGTTTGGGCATTGAATATTTATGTTGTGTTGAAGCCAAAAGAACCAGAAGAGACCAGACTCTCCTGCATCCAGCTGTTTGTCCATGAAAAGTGATGCATCTAAACGTCGACCGATTGAATTCAAGGATGGAGGCGACTCTGATCAGCAGATTTGAGCTTTTAAAGTTCTGACATTAAGTTAAATTCAAAACCTGGAATTTGAATGTTGAATGTGTTGAAGCCAAGTTAAACAAGAGAATCCAAAGTTCACTTACGGACACCGCAGTGTTAATGAAAGGTACAACTTCTAAAAACATACCAGACAGTTGATGTTGAGTTTAGCTGAATCATCCATTCCAGGAAGTGCGTTTAACGTCTGTAGCAGTAAGGAAACAAATAGCACTGAAACCAGTTGGATGAGCTTTTACGGTAGCTAGTTTATTCTTAGAAGGTGCTATTTAAGGAAATGAATCTGCTAATCTTTAAACGCATCATTACAGAGCAGATTACAGGCTCAGTGCAACAAGAAGTAAATCAGTGAGAGGACTTCTGAGTGACAGTTTAACACTTTATTTTAGTAGAAAAACAGTTTAGGTAGAAGTTTGGCCTGTGAAGTAATATGATGAATTCTCGAACTTGGTGTTATAATAGCATTCTTTCTCTCTGTGAATGGACACAGTTAAGGAATTTGTGTTACAGGCAAAAGCTGAGTTTGAATATACTGGCAAGTTTTGGATTTCTTTGGAATTAAAAAATAAAAAACACAGTTAGACATGTTTACCCTTAGCTGTTGTTTTCTCACATTCTAATCTGAGCTTAGAAGCTGTTGTAGAAAAGATCAGAATTAATCAGACATAAATTTAGTAAACCAAACCCGTTTCAAGTCTTTTCTCTTTAAAAAGAGAGACAGTTTTAAAACACTTCAAAAACAACATTAATTTGTATCACTTCTGAGACAAAAACTGACTTTTATATAAGTAGATGAGACGTGATGAATGTTGTGTGTTTTCAGACAGGCTGATATTCAAAGTGTTGAATAAGAAAACAGTTGTGTGAATATAAAGAGAGCTAGAGAGAAAAGTCATGAAGTCTGTGCCAATGCTAGTCCAAACATTCGACTACAGTGGTTCATATAAAGTATAAATTTAGTTTAATGCTCTCCTTTGACTTTCCTACATCTCTTTGTTTTCTGTTCAGTTTTGCTCACAGTCCTCCCCACACTGACCAGAAGAGCTCAGAGGTTTTCAGTGATCGACATCAGGCACATCTGGACTCCGTTTTCATGGTAATAATGCAGCTTGTTCCTACATTTAAATTCAATTTTTTTTTTAAGGACGCAGCTCAGAGATTAAAACAGAGTTGCACATGTGACTTTCCAACTCTTTTTCTGACTGATGAACATCATTTTGTAGGGTTATCAGGTCTCTCATGTTGTAAAATTGACATATTATTGAACACACTCTAATCATGATAGTCCAATGGCAGGTGCAGATATAAAATACAGAATAAGAAAACTACTTCTGTACAAAACATGTTAGGTTTATTTTTATCTAACACTTGTCTGCTTGCCAGATGATTTTTCATTTTAAAGTATTTATACCTATGATCATCCCAGAATCTTAATAAATAAGCAAAAAGGAGCATAAAGAAGCATTTTTACATTAAAGTTGTCATAAAATCTATTGTTAGCACTAATAAAAGACTAGCTGCAGGTAAATACATCGCAGCTTTTTATGTGCTTCATAATGATTAGATATTTGAATTACGTCCTTAAAAGACAGCTGTCACGTCTTTGACTACTTTGTTTAATTGTCATTTTCTATAATTATCTCTCTTTTATCACCAGTAATCTCTGCTAGAGACAACAAAGAAAGATGTGCTTATCTTTTTTGAAGATTGTAAAGTTAATCAGAAACGCATTTCCTTGAAAAACCAGATAGACTTCATTCTTTAAGGCTTTTCTCTTACAAAAGCAAAACACTTCTCATGGTATGCCAAGCAGAAGTGGGTTTACTGTGTGAGTTTTCCCCATTTGGCCAAAGGAATATGAAGATAAACTGTATTAAAGTGGGATTCATACTTGATCAGAAAATGCTTCCGTATCTTTTGGCTTTACAATGAAAAGAGTTCCTCAACTGCAAAGTTTAATGTGAAATAACACTATTTAACAACATGCAAACCATAGTGGTGATTTTATCACAAGTTTGAGGCACCAGGTTACTTATTTAGGTTTAAGCTACTTAAGCAAGCATGAATAGTCCACTTTTACACAGCAAAAGAGAATGTTACGAAACACAATCTGTCAAAACCTACCTTCTGGGGGCGCCCAGATAGCTCAAGTCTTTAAGCAGGCGACCCATAAACAGGGGCTATCGTCCCTGATGCAGTGGCCTGGGTTTGATTGCCCTTTGCTGCTGGTCTTCCCCCCATTCTTCTCCCCACTTTCCTGTCTGCCTCTCCCGTCTAATAAAGCAAACGAAAGGCCAAAAAAACCCTGCCTTCTACAGAAAGTTCTCCCAAAAACAGTCCAAATGAACAGTCAGAAAAGCTGCTCTGAGCCAAACTAACTGTAAGGCATCCTCGTTCTTGCACAAACTTCACCACCAAAATGCCCAAAACTACAGCCAGAGCACATCAACACCAACAACCAGCAGTGAAAAACTGATCAGCAGCTTTCATACGACAACAAATCAGGTCTTGGTTCTAACTACTCATGATGCCAATCAGCAATACTGTCCATATTAATTGTACTCCATTTTAAACTAGTTCCTCTAATTAGACAGATGCTCACTTGGCTCAGTGTCATTGTCAATTATTTCGATAAGTTGTTTGGTCTATAAAGTGGGAGAAATTGGTAAAAAATGTTGATCAGTGCCCAACATGACGTCCTCAAGAGTCTTGTTTTGTCCATAATCCAAAGATATTCAGTTTTCTGCCATAGAGGAGCAACAAAACCAGAAAATATTAAGATTTAAGAGCTGAGAATCATAATTGTCAACATTTTTGTCCTCAACAAATTCTTCAAGTCAATTAATGGATTTTCAAAATAGTTGAAGGATTAATTTAATGGTTGAAAACTAATCGATTATTCATTGCAGGCTCACTGTTTATTGTCTGAGAGCACCTTAAAGATTGAGATTTACCTGGTTAGTTTGAAAAAAGCATGTCTGGTTAATGCCTTCAGCTTCAGTAAAGACCAGCAGTTAATTTTGTAAAAAGTTTTTTGAGGGTCAATTAATTTCTCTCTTTGACTACTGATCTTATTCATAAAGAGGTCAATTATTAAATGCAACATCAATAAATCCAAAGTAGCACCATATAACATTAGATCAGATACAACATCTCTGTGTTCATCTCCAGTCTGGCGCCATAATGTGGTATTTTCACACATCTCCTGAATCTACGAGGAGCAGAAAGCCTGCTCTGGTTTGGCTACAGATTTACTTTAAAACAGTTTTCATATTTCAGCTGTTAGATGAGTCAGTCTTCAGGACAGGCAGATGGGAGTCTTTGCTTCCATCACTGTGAGAAAAGTTTAAGTGATGCTCTGTATACTTTTAGGTGCTTGAGGAGGCAATTATTACTTTCATGAAGAGTGAACTGAAGAAATTCAAGAAAATCCTGAGTCCAGAATCTTGCGGAGGTTCAGAGACGCTGAGAGAGGACGATGATGGCGAAGAAGAGCGGACAAGCAGCAGCAGAGATGCACTTCTGAAAATCACACTGAACTTCCTGAGGAAACAGAAGCATGAGCAGCTGGCTGAGTCTCTGCAGAGCAGTAAGATAAATTTAACTCGTTTCTCAAATGTAGAATTAATCTATCTCACCTTAGTGCTCTAGAGTCACCTATATTCAGTGTTCAAGGTTATTTTATTGTCCTATTAGGGGAAATTGGTTCCGCAGCAAGAGTTCACGTACTGACAGAATAAAAAGTTACAACAGCAACAAAAAATAACAAACTAATGCAGCGAACACAAAACCATACCAAATGTAGATGTGCTAATATGTCAAGATAGAGTAAAAACACAGCAGAGGTGCTAATTTCCAAGAAGCATATCAACAGTACAAGTAATAAAAGGCATATGCAGTCTTTTAGCTGCCTTAAAACAGCAGCTTGTGGACATTATCTTAAACTCCTCATGTTGCATCTTGGCCAAAATAACTTTGCACATCTCAAAGTTTAGTTCAGTTGTTTTACTGAAGCACGTGCACAACCAATAAGCACATTCTTCCCTCTTGGTACCGCTTTTCTGTGGTTCTCTCACAACAGTAACATTCAGTAGGTAACATTACGATCGTGCGCCCTCTACTGGAGAAACCGTATAACAACAATATAACATTGTAATAATTACTGTCCACGGTATACATGTACATTTAACTTGGAATAAGCCTTGGTATAACATTTAAAACAATAATATGAAATCTCAGTATACCACACCTCATGAAGTGGATGGTTCTGTCTAACATTATTTCTCCTTCAAATGACCAAAAGCTTGACCTCACTCATCCCAAAACATATTACAAGGGATGATCAAAAAGTGCTGAGACTGTGACATTAAAAATCTGAAACTGTACTTGATTTAAATTTGGCCACATGCATTCTCCCTGTGCAGGGTTACATCACTCCCAGTAATCTGCAAGTGCTGTTCGTTAAAATTAGACCTGCAGACAACAACAGTCACCAAGCCATCTACAGCCACTACAGCTCTATATTTGCTTAATACGATAACCATGGAATGAAATCTGATGTTTATGGCACAAAACACATGACGCACCATCTGTGATGAGCCCTAAAAATCCTCTAAATCCACTGAATCCTCCTAAACTGTGTCAACTTTAAATTAATTTTGGGCAAGAGGGGGAAGTTGCAAGGGACCAAATCTAGGAGATAGGGTGAGGTGAAAACCTGTGCATAATCAGACTCACGTCATCGCAGCTCACTCATTTCTGTAAAATGACTGTGGTTGGAAATCCAATAATGAAAACAAATTCACAAGGCACAACTAAAGAGAACAGTGAGCGTGATCCTGGTACTGCTGACCCGATACAGCTTGGCCAGTTTTTAAACTGCAACTCTTTTGCTGTGAAAACTGCTGTTTCTTCCCTTAGTGGTAGCCACAGACCCTCCTCTTATCACCAGAGATAATCCTCCACATGAAGGTTGGATCTCACAGAATGTGATGTTAGCTCTCTGTGAACGTTTTAAGTCAACAGAAAAATCAAAAATGTGCACCTACTGTTAGTCAGAGGCTACCAAAACATCTGTAGCACAGGTTTTGATGTTGCTAGTACATGTGATCTCCTGACTCATGACAGCTGATTCTTGCACATTTTGCCCATGTATGATCGTGACACGCTCCACCAACAGTCCAAGAACTTTTTGATGACCTCGTGCATCAAGCAAAGACCCGAATAAATTATCAAAATTCAAATTATTAATGTGGGTATAGAGTATCTGAGTAGTTTTCATTAATAATCCATCTGACGAACCAGAACTCGGAATGTTTGCAGTCAGTTCACGTATTTACCTCAAATCCACTGACTTAATGTCTGTTGTTTTTTCAGAATCTTTTGCTGCAATTTGCCAACATAAATTAAAATCTACTATAAGGAAAAAGTTCCAGTGTTTGTTTGAGGGTCTTGCCCAAGCAGGGAACCCAACTCTTCTGAACCAGATCTATACCGAGCTGCACGTCACCAAGGGGGACAGTAGAGAAGTCAACGATCAACACGAGGTCCGACAGATCGAAGCAGCATCCTGGAAACCACAAAGTCCAGAAACCACCATCAGATGCGAGGATATTTTTAAACCTTTACCTGGAAGAGATGAACCAGTCAGAACATTGGTGACAAAGGGAGTGGCTGGCATCGGGAAAACAGTCTTAACACGGAAGTTCACTTTGGACTGGGCTGAGGAAAAAGCCAACCACAACATACAGTTTATCTTCCCATTCACCTTCCGCGAGCTCAATCTGCTGAACGCTAAGAACTACAGTTTGGTGGAGCTTCTACATCACATGTTTACTGACATCAAAGAAGCAGGAATCTGCAGCTTCAAGGACTTCCAGGTTGTGTTCATCTTTGACGGTCTGGATGAGTGTCGTCTTCCTCTGGACTTCCACAACAATGAGATCCTGTATGATGTCACAGAGTCCACCTCAGTGGATGTGCTGCTGACAAACCTGATCAGGGGGAAGCTGCTTCCCTCTGCTCGCCTCTGGATAACCACACGCCCTGCAGCAGCCAATCAGATCCCTCCTGAGTGTGTGGACATGGTGACGGAGGTCAGAGGGTTCACCGACCCACAGAAGGAGGAGTACTTCAGGAAGAGATCCAGAGATGAGGAGCAGACCAGCAGGATCATCTCCCACATCAAGACATCCCGAAGCCTCCACATCATGTGCCACATTCCAGTGTTCTGCTGGATCACTGCTACAGTTCTAGACCACATGTTGAGGATCAAAGAGAAAGCAGAGCTGCCCCACAACCTGACTGAGATGTACATCCACTTTCTGCTGGTTCAGACCAAACAGGGTAATGTCAAGTACCTTGGAAAAGCTGAGACGGATTCAGTGTGGAACACAGAAACCAAGAAGATCATTCTTGCCATGGGAAAACTGGCTTTTGAGCAGCTAGAGAAAGGACACCTGATCTTCTATGAAGCAGATCTGAAAGAGTGTGGCCTTGACATAAAAGCTGCATCAGTCTACTCAGGACTATTCACAGAGATCTTCAGCGAGGAGCAAGGGTTGAACCAGGAGAGGGTGTTTTGTTTTGTCCATCTGAGTATTCAGGAGTTTCTGGCTGCACTTTATGTCTTCCTGATGTTCATCAACAGTGGTGTCGACCTGCTGACGAAAAGAAGGTTGTCACATGCAACTAGATTAAAACACCTGTACCAAAGGGCAGTGGACAAGGCTTTACAGAGTCTAAATGGACACCTGGACTTGTTTGTTCGATTCCTCCTGGGTCTGTCACTGGAAACCAATCAGACTCTCCTACGAGGCCTTCTGATGAAGACAAGAAGCATACCACAGATCAAAGACGTGCTGGTGCAGAACATCAAGAGGAAGATCAGGGACAATCCCTCTCCAGAGAGAAGCATCAATCTGTTTCACTGTCTGAATGAACTAAATGACCATTCTCTAGTGGAGGAGATCCAACAGTATCTGACATCAGGAAGCTTCAGTGAAAACAAACTCACTCCTTCTCAGTGGTCAGCACTCGTCTTCATCTTACTGTCATCGCAGAAAGACCTGGATGTGTTTGACCTGAAGAAGTTCTCTGCTTCAAAGGAGGGACTTCAGTGGATGCTGCCAGTGATCAAAGCATCCAAAACGTCTCTGTAGGTGCACAAATAGAGGCTTTAATTATGTTAAGATCACTTTACCCTTTGTATTAAACCTTCTTCTTCTTCAGGCTGAGCAGCTGTAACCTCTCAAGGAGAAGCTGTGAAGTTCTGGCATCAGTTTTAACCTCCAGTGCCTGTTGTCTGAGAGAGCTGGACCTGAGCAACAATGACCTGCACAATGAAGGAGTAAAGCTGCTCTCAGAGGGACTCAAGAGTCCACAGTGTCGGCTGGAGACTCTTGGGTCAGTATTTGGTGAATAAATGATCATTTTCAAAATCTCTTTCGTGGCAGGAAACAACAACCTCAAAGCAGTAACCTACAAGGTGAAAGGCCTGACAAAGATTTACATCTTGCAATATAAGGCAGACCTGTTTGTTTCTACTGATAATAAATAACAGCATTGACCTCCTTGCATGCAAATGTTGAATGAAAACAATTTCCCAGTCTCCATTTTGAAGGGATCCCATTGCTACATCCTAACTTAGCACCATCCAAGGCGGCTGTGAGTGGTTTAAAGAAATTTAAACAAGCTAAAGCCTATCTTATTCCCTGATTATTTTCCATGAAAGTTGCAAAGGCAGTCTTACTAGATTGGAACTTATATGTTTTCATATCACTTCCAACGCTGCACAAGTCTGAATTACATGTATCCACAAGTGCCAGCTGAGTAAGGGTTCTTCTGCATTTTAGCACCAATTCTGGTCCAAATTCTTAACAAATTTGCTGCCAAAATCATAAAACATGACTCTCAGTTACTTTGCTGTCCAATTTCACAACTCTAACAAACTCGAGCCGAAGTTTAGTATGTTGCTTCCAGCTGTTTGTAGGAGTCTTTCCTCTGAGTTTATTAAACTCTGGCATGTGGATTCTGTAAAGTGTCTTGAGACAATTTGACCTGTAATTGGCGCTATATAAATAAAATTGACTTGAATTGAATTTAACACCTGCAGCATCATGGCTTTTTCTGTCACTGTGGTGGATTTGTCTGAATAAAGCTGTCCACAATAAGGCAAACCAAAAAATACACCAAAAACAATGGAGGATTCATCCGAATCACTGGATCCCTAAATTTTGTATCACAGGCAGTAGATAAAAGTTTTTCCAGCAATAAGGCTGAGATAGGTCTACTGTAAAGGTGCAACAATTAATTAGTTGTCAGTATTGAATTTTGCTTATCGATTTAAGTCATTTTTAAAGAAGTCTAAATTTTCGTATTTGTGGTTCTTAAATTTGAATATTTTCTGGTTTCTTTATTCAACTATGACAGTGAACTGAATATTTTCGGATTATGGACAAAACCACACATTTGAGAACATCGTATTGGGTTTTTGGAAATACATTTTTAACCATTTCATACACCAGACAATTAATAAATGAAGAAAATGGTTGACTGATTACTCAACATTAGTTCCAGCACTCCCCTGCTTTTTGTGGTAAATACTGAGCAGAGCCTGAAGGTGAATATCTTAATTGTGCAGTCGATATTAGCTTGTAGTTTCGGCATCTGTTACTAATGATGGCGTGAATCTAACCAGAAGCTTTGTGTGCAGGTTGTCAGGATGTCTGATCAAAGAGGAGGGCTTTGCTTTCCTGGCTTCAGCTTTGAGCAACAACCCTTCACACTTGAGAGAGCTGGACCTGAGCTTCAACCATCCAGGAGACTTAGGACTGAAGCTGCTGTCTGGTGATCTGCGGGACCTCAACTGGAAACTGAAAACTCTCAAGTACAATTCATTATATCAGTGTAGAGATACATCATACCAGGTGGATGCCAATGCAGGGTTTAGTTTATTTGCTCATTTGTCTCTTTCTACTGCTTCCACAGGACTGATCATTGTGGAAAGATCAGACTGAATCAAGCTCCCCTCAGGTGTAAGTTAAAACTTTCTTCTTCTTAAGCAGTTTGTTGCCAAGACTTAGATCAGATTATCGATGCCAATCTTGTGTACACTTAAGAAGAAAACTTTGTTGTTTGTAATTGTTTTTTTTAAAGATATATTCTTCTTTAAATGTTCTTCTTCAAGGTAGGATAACAAACATGTTCTCAAAATGCTTGGTGATAACACTGATAGACTGTTCAGAACGTTCCTTCTTTATTATGAAATTACTATTCTTATTATTATGATACTGGGGAACATTTTATAGATTCTATATGTTCCTTCAACAACTTCACCAAAACATCCTCAGAACATTGCCAGCAGAATGATCCACCTTTCTTAATATATCACAATACAGGAACATCTTATAAAGAATGTTCTTCATCTGAGGCCTCAACAACATCTTGAAAACATCTTTTTTGTGTTGCATTGAGAACATCCTTCCTTTGTTATCACTGGGGGAACATTGGATTGAACGTTCTATGAGGTGTTCCCTCCCTTAGAGGAACGTTATAAATCGTTCCGTCATCCGAGGCTTCAATAACATCTGGAAAACTTTTTCCAATGTTTGTTTTATAGAAAAAATGTTCTATGATGTGTTCCCTCAACAACATCCTAAAAACATCCTCAGAATATTGCAGACAGAATGTTCCAGACTCTTTACAGGAGTGTTCAAAAAAATCATAACCAATAACATCTGGAGAACATCATTCGAATGTTGTCACCATGGAACAAAATCCTCTGATTATTGACTTAAAACTTTACAGATTTGCCTAATTATAATGTATTCTTGACTTTGAACCTGAAGGCGACATCAAAGCAAAAAAATTGAGGTATCTTAGATAATCAACCAACAACACCGGTCGTAAGTCAACATCCTCCAGAACAGGTTTTCTACCGGTGTTTTCTTCTGCCATCAGATTTCTGCGAGCTCACACTGGACCCAAACACAGCAGACAGAAACCTCCAACTATCCAAAGACAACAAAGAGGTTGTAGTGGTGCAGGAGAAGCAGCCGTATCCTGATCATCCAGAGAGGTTCGACATCTGGAAGCAGCTGCTGTGCAGTGATGGTCTGCCTGGACGCTGCTACTGGGAGGTCCAGTGGAGAGGACGGGTTAGAATCGGAGTGAGCTACCGAGGAATCAGGAGGAAGGGAGGCAGCGATGAATGCTGCATCGGATGGAACCATCAGTCCTGGAGTCTGTACTGCTCAGCTCAGGGTTTCACCGCCTGGCACAATAACACACCGACAGACATTGCAACATCTCCACCCTCGGGCTCTAACAGAGTAGCGGTGTATGTGGACTGGGCTGCTGGTACTGTGTCCTTCTACTGTCTGCCCTCCATAGTCTCCTCCATCAGACGGATCCACCTCCACACCTTCCACTGCACCTTCACCGAGCCGCTCTACGCTGCCTTCGGGTTTGGACGAGTTCTGGAGTTTGGAAGCGACTCCATGTTGTTACCATCCTCAGTGGCTCTGTCTCAGGTTGATGAGTGAATGTTGCCTCTTGTGTAGAAATGTGGTTCCTGCAGTGGGCACAAGGTTCCTGCAAGTTTCAATTCCATTTTATTCTGCTGTACATATTGAAGTATGTTTCACCACATCCACCCATCCATCCATTATCTATACACCGCTTAATCCTCATTAGGGTCGTGGGGGACTGGAATCTATCCCAGCTGACTTAGGGTGAAGGCAGGAGGCACCCTGGACAGGTCACCAGTCTATCACAGGACTACATATTGTGATGACCCTGCACCTGGACAACAGGTGTGCCTGTTCCAGTCGTCACCTGATTGAGCCACACCTGCGATCTAGTGGCTCAGCTGCACTTAATCTCTCCTATTCCATTCAAGCTGGCTCTCTGACAGGAGCTGCTGCTGGTGGAGCTCCAGCAGCAATGATTCTGGGTTTTGGTTTTTAATGCCCATTTGGTTGTTTTTGCATGGCAATAAAGTTTTTAGTCACCACACCATTGTTGTCTCCTGGTTTTGTTGCAGCTTTTGGAGCCAAGTTTTAACAAAATAGAGACAAAGAAGCACACTCACATTCACACCTACGGACAATTTAGAAACACCAGTTAGCCTCAGCATGTTTTTGGAGAATCTGGTGAGAACCCATGCAAGGAGAACATATAAACTCCACACAGAAATATCTTGGACCAGGACACGAACCGGGGATCATCTAGCTGTGAGGCGACAGTTCTAACCACTGAGACACTATGCAGCACGTTTCAACACATCAAAGTATCAAAATTGCTGCTTTAAAACCAGTTTTTTTATATGCATATGTATGAGTTACTCAGATGAGAAACAGTTTGGACTAGCAACTGTGAGAGGAAGAGATTTGTGTAAAGCTAAAACTCTTGGTTTGACATTGAAAATGTTTTTCATAATTTAAAGGATTTTTGATTATTGTTTTTCTTATTATTTTATTAATAATAAAATTCAATAACTTCCCTCTTATGTACTGCAGAAAGATTTCACTCTGTCTAACTATCAGTTGGCTCCTGTTGATCATACTACAACTCTTGGTTTGATAATTAACTATTTTTCATGATTTTTAGGATTTTTTTATTAGTATTGAAACTGTTGTTATATATCTCAAATATTTTTTGTTGTAACAGATAAAAGTGCTCATCCATTTTTTTGGTAGATTGTGGAACATTAATAACCAAAAGTAACTGAATTTTATTTTATTTGGGTTGTTTATTGCCATGTGAAGTTGTGCACACTATTTAGTGTGCATGCTTGTGTGTGAAGTTTAAGGATTATGAGTAAATTAGCTTTGATGGCTCTTCTCTTGATGTATGTGGTGCTATATTTTTAGATCCACAGTGCACCTGTTTGTCCAAATACATGATACTGAATAGTAATGGAACCTGGAATCCTCACCAAAGAGAGGATCAGATAACACCAATATACCAAACTAAACTGTTCAGCCTGTCTCCTCAAGTACTGACGATTGGGAAGAAAGACAGTAAGATGCCTTCTTACAAGGCTGCAGCGTTAACTGATTCATTTAAACCATAATGTTAAACCGCTAATAATATTTTCCAAGTTAAGGACTGTACGGACAATACTTGGAAGAAAAAACCTGAAGGTATGATCAGTAGGACCTTTTGATGGTTGGATGGAGTTTATTTTCTCTGCAGTGTTTAAGAGTAAAGTGATTGAATTTTATTTACTACAAAAATTCCTTAAAATTTAGATTTTAAATTTTGTATCAAACCAAGAGTTGTAGTATGACCAGCAGGAGACAATTGATGGCTCCAGTGAATTTGGTGACACTACAGTACATAAGAGTGAAGTTATTGAATTTTATTACTAATAAAATAATGAAAATTCCTTAAAATGCTGATTTTGTGACCTTTAGGTCCTTCAACACGGAACTAATTAGCTGAACTATTGTTTTAACGTCGGCCTGTTTTTCGCGGCGTACAACAATACTGAAATTGTGCTGACCCCATAGACTGTATATGCCATAGATATAAATAATAATAATAATAATGATCTTCTGTATATATCTATGGTATATGCACTGGCCGTTCAGACTCTGAAGTACAGACTCCTGAGAACAGGAGAACGCATCGTTAATGTGCAGTCGGAACACCAGCGTACTCGATCACGTCACACTCGGCTCATTTCCGATTATTTTTACCAGCAATGTCAAACATACGGCCTGCAGGCCAAAACCGGCCCACCAGACGGTCCATTTCGGCCCGCGGGACGACTTTACAAATGATAAAAAAATTACAACATTAACTGTAAATTTGTAAAATTGTAAATTTAAAATAATTTCTAGAACTTGACAAGTTGTTCTGATCATGAAGTAAAATACTAGATTGTTCAGTTCCAGAAACCTGTGACTGAATGTTTTGTGTTTTTGTAGATAAACTGTTATCTGGCAGTTACAATGCATGTGTGAATGATGAACTGAGGCATAATAGGCTACTGTTGAAACTGAACTTGTTTTCCTTAAGAAATTTCAGATTCATAATATTTTGTAAAAAGATAGTTCATTAAATGTGAACATTTTCAGAATGTACTTTTTTTGAATTAAAACAAAGGGGAAAAGTTGGAATTGTGGTTATTTATAGGTTATTATGCTGTGATTTTACTGGTGGGGCCCACTGGAGATCAGATTGGATTTATGTGGTCCCTGGACTAAAATGGGTTTGACACCCGTCATATTCATATATGTATATATATATATATATATATATATATATATATATATATATATATATATATATATATATATATATATATACGCACAAAGTTATGGGGGGGGGCACGAAAGTTTTTTGTCCTCCGAAGGGGGGCCCGACAGAAAAAATTTGAGAACCACTGGGTTAGCACAAGAAAAAATAAAAGTGAGTTTCCATGTAAAACATGAAATTGCCTGGGAGACCCCAAACTTTTGAACGGTAGTGTAAATATAATTAACTATATTAATAGTTCAGACTGAATATTAATCAAATTTGTCAATTCAAATTGCACTGATCAACTTAATGAGTAGATGTTAAATCTGATTTCAGTCACCTTGTAACAGTCATTACTATTGTCATTACTATGGTATTCCGCTATCTCACCACACGGTGGCGCCTTGCTAATTTGGTATGGTTAATAGGTCACTCTTCTTCCCTTTTTTCATGGTTCCTAGTTTTCCTGTTGCGTGTGTCATGGACTCGGCCGTGTGTACGCGGACCTCTGTGCTCACTAAACACAAGTCCATGGCTGACTACTCCTCAGCTCATACTACCACACGTTACAACTGGCGCCCGAACTTTTTCTCTGGACCTCGGTCAAGTTTTTGGATCCCTCCAACGATTTTTCTGCCTCAATTAAACGTGCCTCTGCGGACACCCGGACAACTTTCCCCGGTCATCGCAGCAGCGTCGGATCGAGTGGGAACCGTCTACTTCCTGGAAACAACTGTGAGTGCAGTGCGCTTTCCTTGGATGAACTAGCTAACTCCGCCACGCAAAAGTAAAGCACGGACCTTCTATGAACCAGAACAAAACTGAATTTACTTTCTACAAATGTCTTCTGCCACATAAAGCTTAAAGCGAAACTTTTCATGTCGATTTGGAGCTGCGCGGGGATCTGTTCGCCCTCATTAAAATGCAATGACATTTTCCCCTATACTGAAAATAGACGGACCCTTGACTGTGAGTCATGACTAAGATGACTGCAAATATTAGCGCTAGCCATTTTCTACGGTTATTAAACGTCAACGGCAGTATATGCGTACATTCAGCGATAGTTTAAGCTGTCATGCATGTTTGAATTAACGTGATTATTAATGTGCTATTCTTATTGTAGCTTTGGGTGATGTTTTTCTTGCTAGCTTTTCCAGTGTTTAGCCTTAACCAGCATTTTTAAGCGCTGATTACATTTTTTGTCGGCATAGCTTGGACTGACTGACTCATCCTTTTACTGTAAAGGCCTGTGCTGTGTTAAAGTGTGATTTATTTTTGGAAAGCACAATGGCACGTTACCCGGGCGACTTTGACTTTAACTCGGACATGGAGCTTACCTCAATACCAATGTACAATATTGCTGAAAAGAACAATCCTGACCTTAGCCAACAAGTAGTGGACTTGAGAGCAGATGTAGAAAGACTTAGTGACTGTTTACGTGACTCTCTGAACATGCAGCAGAGTTTGTTCAACCAGTGGAACCGTCTCAAGAAGGAAAACCCTATTCCTCCCGCTGTCCTACAGTCTCCTGTTCTTCCTGTCGCTACGTCCACGCCTCACGTTCCTGCAATGAACGGAGTTGAACCTGCAGTCAATACCAACATTACCAATCCATTTCTGCTTGCAAATCCGTTCCTTCCAACAAATCCATTTGTTTCTTCACAGTCGCTGGAGCTCAGCAACGCTTCCAGAGTAATCGCAGCAGCTTTGCATCATGCCAAACTGGAGCCTCCTGTGTTTGCTGGTGACAATAAGGTACAGCCTGAGGACTGGTTGCAAGCTGTTAGCTCATACAAATCCTAAGTGCTTCTGACTGATGGACAATTATTAAACGAACTTCCACACTTTCTCGCAAAAGAGCCCAGTAAATGGTTCAGAGCCCTGAGTTCTCACATCACCTCATGGAGTCAGTTCTGGCAGCTATTCAAAACAGTTTTTCTGCCTTCTGACAATCAAGAACACATTCTGAGAGGACTTTTGGATCGTGTTCAAGCTCAGGATGAACCACTTCCAACCTTTGTAGCTCACATGCTGAGTGAGTTTAACAAATTAAAGAGTCCACCACCTGAGAAAGAGCAAATTGAACTCATCAGTAAGCACTCTCTTGAAAAATACGGAGTTGCACTGTATGGCGCCAACCTCACTTCTGTAACGGGACTTTTACTTCGCGCTCATGAGATTCACTCAGTGCTTGGACCAAGCGGACCACAGACTTCTTCGCGTCACAAAGAGCAGCGTAGGCCTGAACCTTACTGCTTCAAATGCTCCCTACCAGGGTTCACCTCACGCTCCTGCCCAAACTGTAACGGCACACCTGCTTCGACACAACCAACTGCAGTGCCGGCTCCCCGCGACTCAGGCCAACAAAAGACTGATAATAGCAGGACTGAAGCCCCACTGCAGAACAAGCAGTCGGTAAACTACAGAGGGGGAAGGACATTTCACAGAGGCCACCCTCCCCCCAGTCGCTCACTGAGCCTCACTCACCTCCACTACAAGATGGACAAATTCTTGGACACTTAGAGGACAATTTTTCCCAAGTCCACTGGAATACTCCTCTGAGAACCAAAATAAACTTCAATTCTATGTCTGTGGATGTTACTCTTGACACGGGTGCTTCCCTCTCGGCTGTGCGAGCAGATCTCATTCAAGTTAATGGCACCTACCCAAACAAAACAAGTGAGTGGATCGGCCCAGCAGTTAATCTTGCCAACAACGCTCCTTGCATCCCTGAAGGTGTCGCTTGGCTCAATATAGGATTCATGAACAAGAACTTTTATCAGAGCTTCGCGGTGATACCAAGGTTGTCTTCTCCTTTCATCCTGGGGATGGATTTTATGACAAGAGCTTCTGTGTCTATTCATGTTCCCACAAGGACAGTCTACATGGATGACATTCCCTGTCCCCTCGCAGATGAGGAAGAAAATTTTCAAAACGACTACTCATTACATGCAACTGAGACAATTATGTCAATGGATTCACTCAACTCGGACCTTGCAGCAAAAGTGTCAGAGGCAAGTCTTTCAGAGAACAATAAAGACGCTTTGCTCGATCTGCTCACCAAGTTTGGTCCCATGTTTGACGGTCATCTCGGTCGAACAGCTCTCACTGAACATGTCATAGAGACTGGTGATGCAAAACCTGTGAATCTCCCACCCTATCGCACGTCTCCTGCTAAAAAGCGTGTGATTGAAGAGCAAGTGCAGCAAATGTTGAAGGACAATATCATTGAACCTTCTGCAAGCCCTTGGGCTGCTCCTGTAGTCATCGTCAACAGAGCAGCCAGTGACCCAAGGTTCTGTGTGGACTTTCGGGGCCTCAACCAAGTAACTCAAAAAGACTCCTATCCCTTACCACGAGTAAACGAGTCTTTAGACTTTTTGGCAAGGGGTAAGTTTGTCTCTACACTGGACTTAGCACGAGGCTATTGGCAAGTTGCAGTAGCAGAGAACTCGAGACCAAAAACTGCCTTCATTTCACACTGCGGTCTCTTCCAGTTTCGGCTGCTACCCTTTGGGCTCTGCAACGCACCCGCAACTTTTCAAAGACTCATGAACTCTGTACTTTCTGGTCTCATTTACAAAACTTGTGCAGTATACCTTGATGACATCGTTGTCGCCTCACCTACCTTTGAACAGCACCTAGTGGATCTTGAGGAAGTGCTGGAAAGACTCCAAACTGCTGGCCTGTCACTAAAACTCAAAAAGTGCCAGTTTTGCCTCAAGGACTTCACCTTCCTCGGCTACCGCATCACATCATCAGGCATTTCGCCGGATCCAGACAAAGTTAAGGCGGTGAAGGAGTTTAATGTCCCCACCTCAGTGAAAAACGTCCAACAATTCCTCGGCCTGACTAGTTATTATCGCCGCTTCATTCAGGATTATGCCCGTCATGCTGAACCTCTTCACGCTCTCACGAGGAAGGACGCATCCTTCTGCTGGGACGACAACTGCCAGAGAGCCATGGACATTTTAAAAAACCGTGTCACGTCGGCCCGTCCTGCCATTCCCCGACTTCAAGCGCCCCTTTTTCATTCACACTGACGCATGTGACGTTGGTCTTGGAGCAGCTTTAATGCAAAAGGATGACATGGGTCGTGAGTATGTTGTGGCTTTTGCTAGTCGCTCCCTTCACAAAGCTGAACTCCCCTACTGCACTTCAGAAAAGGAGTGCCTCGCTGTGATATGGGCACAAATACACACAAATACTACCATTATGTCAGATAAGATTCACATGCTGACTCCTGAGGCTATTCATGATGATATATGTGATTATGGCTCAGAGGAAGCAGATACTTAATTATTTTTTTGGGCTTCGAGTGTTTTGAAATACATTTGGATTTTTTATGACATTTTAGTTTTACATTTTACTAATTACTGCTCACAGTCAGCTGGAAAACTTGGGATTAGGGTTATTTAGGGGACACCTCATCCATCCATCCATCCATCCATCCATCTATATATATATATATATATATATATATATATATATATATATATATATATATATATATATATATATATATATATATATATATATATATATATATATTATTTGAACTGGAAAAGTCAAAGTTATCCAAAGAGGATAAATACCACATGCGGAAGCTTTTGACATGAAGAAGGAATATTCTTGTGTTTTATTTTAGCAATGATGTTAGTTGTTGAGCTTGGAAACATCACTCTGACAGAAAAAAAAAAAGACTCTTTTCACAACTTTAGCTGATTCTTAAGATTGTCAGACGTAGATAAAGTCTGAAGAAAAGCAGTTCATAATCCATAAAATTTGATTTTGTCTGAGGGATAACTTTTTACAGAAATATCACTTAACATTATTATAAAAACCATGATATGGATGAGCAGGTGTTGCTGTGGTGCAGCAGTTAACACGGTTTCTTCTGGGTTGAAACCTGCTGGTCTGCTCGGACCTTTGGGCCCTGTGATGGACTGGTGATCAGTCTCTCGGTTGATTGCAGTTAGGCTCCAGCTTGTTGCAACCTTCTGCAGGATGAAACATGCCGACTGTAAGTCTTGACTTGTGAAAGCCTAAAACTAGCTGAGTTAAATAAAATCGACCTGAGAAAATAAGTCCAGTGAATGCAAGATATCAAGTTCAATCAATTAGTCACACAGAAAACATTAAAGGCAAGACAAGTCATTTTTATTTGTATATTGCATTTCAGAATAGAAAGAAATGAATGAAGGAAGCACTTTCACTTTAGAAATAAAATTCGGCAATTCAAACAGTGACACCAAAACTCTGCATCGTCAACATTTTATCAGCCAACCAGACTGAAGTTACCAACAAAAATCAACGAAAGGAACTGAATAATTCTCAAGGTTTGTTCTCACTGAAGTTCCAGGACTACAGCTTCTCACCCGTGTGAGTTCTCATGTGGGCAGTCAAAGTACTACTTTGACTGAAACTTTTCCCACATGTTTCACACGGATATGGCCTCTCACCTGTGTGAGTTCTCATGTGGGCAGTCAGATGACTATGTTCACTGAAACATTTTCTGCAGGTTTCACAAGACAAGGCTTCTCACCTGTGTGAGTTCTCATGTGGGCAGTCAGAATACTATGTTTACTGAAACATTTTCCACATGTTTCACAAGAATAAGGCCTCTCACCTGTGTGAGTTCTCATGTGGGCAGTCAGATTATTACTTTGACTGAAACTTTTCCCACGTTTCACAAAGATATCTCCTCTCACCTGTGTGAGTTCTCATGTGGGCAGTCAGATCACGACGTTCACTGAAACATTTTCCGCAGGTTTCACAAGAATAAGGCCTCTCACCTGTGTGGGTTCTCAGGTGGTTAATCAAAGTACTACTTTGACTGAAACTTTTCCCACATGTTTCACAAAGATATGGCCTCTCACCTGTGTGGGTTCTCAGGTGGTTAATCAAAGTACTACTTTGACTGAAACTTTTCCCACATGTTTCACAAGAATAAGGCTTCTCACCTGTGTGGGTTCTCAGGTGGACTTTCAGCTTAGACAGTAAACTAAAACTTTTTCCGCATGCGTTGCAAGCATATGGCTTTACACGTTTGTGGATTTGGTGATGTTTCTTGAGCTGGAACTTATTCTCAAAGGTGTTTCCACAAACATCACATTTTACAGACTTTCTACCTGCATCAGTATCATGGTGAATTCGTGACAATGAAGACTTGTCTACATTGTTACTGTGGCTGCTCTTTTTGTTATGACTCTTCTTTGGCTTCAGCGCAGCATTTCTTTTTTGCCAACATTCTTTTTTATTGATTTTAGTTTGTTTTCCAGTTACACACAAACAAACAACCGAACAATGAACTTACATGATGAAAGTTTCACTTGGGGAATTTACACCTTATACATTTACAATTTTAAATAAAATGTTAATTGAAAATTAACATTTTTTTTATATAACCATTAGGGCTGCAGCAAACGATTATCTTGATAATCGATTTATCTGTTAAACATCCCTTGACTAACCGAGTAATCACGAGACTGCGAAAGGTGTGCAAATATGGCATTTTGACGAAATTTGAACTGCATAAAGCTGAAAAATATGCCATTATAGGGCCTATGAACTGAGTAGATTTACAAATAAGCAGTTTTCTCATGGGACGTTAAGTTTGTGCATTACCCCAATAATCATACAATGTCACTGCAGAGGGTTACTTTTAAAATTACTCAATATTCTCAATTACATCTGTAAGATCTGTTTTTGCAATGTATTCAATAAATGGATCCCAAATTTGATGAAATAAATGCATTTTATGTTTAATTGTATAGGTAATTTTCTCTAAAGGCAATGTTGTAGAAAGCTCTGATAGCCATCTTCCTATACTTGGTCTATTAATATCCTTCCAGTTAATTGCCACTAATCTCTTTGCCAGTAAAATACCTAAATCTAATAATATCTTTTGGCTTTTTCTAATTTTTAATGTGCTTGGATATAGGCCTAAAATAAACAGTTGTGGAACTAATGGTATGTGAATATGTAAAATATTTTGAAGGTGATGTTTCACTTCTTGCCAGAATAATTGGATTTCTGTACACTGCCATATACAATGATAAAGAGTACCTTTTTCCTTGTTACATTTCGTGCATGTATCTGGTATGGCGTTATTATACTTGTTAAGTTTTTCTGGCGTAACATAAGTTCGCATCAGCCAGTTATATTGTAGTAATTTCAGACATGTATTAGTAGTTTTTGATTGTGCTGTAGTACATGCTTCTTGCCACTCTTCCCATGAAATATCCTCACCCAGGTCCTCTCTCCATGCTTCCATCCGTAATGCAGATGTTTCACTACACTTATCTACAAGGATAATGTATATTTTTGATATTTGTCCACGTTCTTGGCACTTTATGTCATCTATTAACTTTTCGAAAGTAGATAGTGCAGGGATTGATAGCGACTGATTTTGTTCTTTTTTAATAAAATTGCGTAATTGTAAGTACTTGAAAAAATGGTTGCGAGGAATGTCAAACTTACCGACCAATTCTTCAAATGACATCAGTACATTTTGTTTATAAACATCGCCAATTTTTTGTAAACCATTTTTGGCCCAAGCTTTAAATCCACCATCTGCTTTTCCTGGAGTGAAATATTCATTTCCCCATATCGGGCTAAAGACAGAGAGAGGGGTAGTTTCAGCAAAATAGTTTTCAACCTTATACCACACTGCAATCATATTTTTTACTATTGGGTTTTTTGTTTGTTGTTTCAGGATTGACTTTTTTGCAGAGTAGATATACATAGGAAATTGAAGATTGAGTTGTGATTCCTCCATCATTTTCCAAACTGGTGGATCTTTTCTTTTAAAGTAAAATAGCAATGTTTTCAATTGTGCAGCCTAATAGTAAAAAAGTGGATTTGGGCATTTAAGCCCCCCTCTATCAAAAGGCAAATAAAGCAAAGACAACCTTGTCCTCGGAGGTCTGTTATTCCATAAAAAACGTATAAACAATGATTTAAGCCTTGTAAATAAATTATTTGGAGGAGGAAGTGGAAGGTATTGGAATAAGTATAAGAGTTTAGGCATAATATTCATTTTAAGTACATTGATTTTTCCTATGAGAGACATAGGTTTCCATCTATCTAATAATTGCATAATTTCTTGTAACATTGGTTCATAATTTCTTGGTATAATACATTTCACTTGAGGTACAATTTCAATACCAAGATATGTAAAACAATCTACAATTTTGAATTGGGTAGTGTCGAATGGGGCCTAATTTTGAGATCCCAGAAACAACCACGGTTAAGAGGTAACAAAAGTCCTAAGCACGTTCATCAAAACAGCAGACCAATAAAGATCTATCTGAAGAAACCACATAATGTAACCAAGTGGTTATGCTTAAGCAAAGCAGTGATTTTTGTAACCTGATGCATATTTTTGAAATACTGAAGTGTTTGAATAAGATGACTGTGAATGATTTAAACAGGTAATCTTTGATGAAATGTTTAACAGTGAAATGATTTGTTCATGATTGAAATGTTAAATGTGAAGCATGTTGTGTGATCAGGCAAATGCAGTGATTTAAAGGAATGATTATATGTGACAAGTACTGTGTCTGAAAAGAGGAAGTTAATTTTAAACTGCGCACATACAGAAAAGAGGAACTAGAGTGTTACCCAATGTTGAGAGTCTGCTGCAGAGTCACTAAGAAGAGAAGTAAGAAGAACAGCTGCTGAGCCAAGAAGAGGAAGACGGTAGTGGAGACGACAGCTGGAGGCTGCCCTCACCCAGAGAGACGGGAGAGTTGGGGACTTCCCACCACAGCTCATCTGCCCAGGTCATCGGGGCTTCCTCACCACTGTTCCAGCTTCTGCTTCTAAAGACATCTACAAGACCAAGATTGGCTTTTTGGGACTTTTTCTGCTCCCCCTGCTAAGGAAGAACAACCCATGGACTGAAGAGAGACTTTGTATGGGGTTTCCAGATCCACGACTGAGTTCGTCCAGACGCAGGTTAGATATCGGGCGTGGCAGCTAAGGCCAAGATGCCCGTTCTCTCTGTCTCCCAAATTATACTGATTAGAGAAGATTCTTAGAAAAGCTCAGTTTTAATAATTTTTAGTGTAATTGATATGTTTTGATTATATTTGTTATTGCCTAATCAAGAACTGATGCTATGCCCTTGCTGAATTTATTCAATAAAACGCAATATTGCATTTAAAGAGAAGATTAATGTATTTTTTATAACCCATATGCTTTGCATGCCAGTAAAAAGTTATGTCAATTGTGTGCATTAGAACTAGGAGGTACCTAAAGGTTGCTTTAGTCCTAATAGTAATTTTAAAAATCTTACCCTTGAGGTTTTCTGTTCTTAACCTCTAAAACTAACCTAGGAATATCACCAAGTGCAAACAGAAATAAGAGGAAAGCTGTCGTTAACAGACGTGATTGATAGGTTGCTTGGTTACTTAGGCTACTTAGCTGGGCTGCATATCAGAGTAAGAAGGTAAAGCGTTTGGAAGTAGACAGTAAGAACCTAGGCGAGTATTCCTCGACACCAGCTTAATCATTCTGCTGAATCCTGTTAGACAAACCCCTAATAGGCAGATGGAATCGAACCCTAAGAAACGGAGAGCTGGTCCTGATTTATCCTTAGCAGGTTAAAGAAGGCAGATCAGACGACAGTAGCTATAAGTGGAGGACTCATATAATCGCATTTATTTAAAAACATTAAAGATGATTTTGAGTTATTCAATTTATAGCCTGAGCTTTTCCCAAACACATTAATGATATGTAGTAATTCTGGGACAGATGTATTAACATTTTTAAGAAACATAATCACATCATCAGCAAAAAGAGCCAGACGGTGTTCTTGTTCTCCTATACAGATTCCTGTGATACTTTGGCTTGCTTTTATAGCTATTGCCAGCGGTTCAATAGCTAAAAGGAACAATAATGGTGACAGTGGGTCTCCCTGTCTACATCCTCTTTCTATATCAATTGCTCCAGAAATGTTACGGTTAGTCATTATTTCCGCAAATGGTTTTGTGTAAAGTAATTTAACCCATCTTTTAAAATTGTCCCCAAAACTGAAACTTGCAAGAACTTCAAATAAATAGAGCCATTCGACTCTGTCGAAAGCTTTTTCAGCGTCTAACGACAATATTGCTGTGTCTCGAGATCCTTTTTCAAAATATAGAATATTTAAAAGACGTCTAACATTATGAAATCCTTGCCTACCTTGTACAAAACCATTTTGATCACTATGAACAATGTTTGGGATTATTTTCTCGAGTCCCATTGCGAGTATCTTACTTAGAATTTTCAAATCTACATTTAAAAGACTGATTGGCCTAAGATTTTCACATTTATTATTTTGTTTGCCCGGTTTTGGCAGTAGTGTGATTAGTGCCCTTCTCAAAGTTGTAGGCATTATTCCATTATTAAACGACTCTTGACACATCTCCAAAAGGGGTAAAATTAGTTCCTGCTTGTACAATTCATATATTTCTACAGGGATCCCATCGGGACCAGGAGTTTTGCCACTTTTAATATTATCAATGGCCTTGGATATTTCTGTCAAAGTTATATCTTTTTCTAATTCGCTCTTTAGCTCTTCTGTTATTTTGGGGATTTGAACACTATTCAAAAAGTTGTTGAGTTCTAATGAGTTTGGAGGTATTTCAGTACTGTAGAGATTTTTATAAAATATTTTAAAAGTTTTGTTTATTTCCAGTGGATCTACAATGTTTTCATTCTTACCATTAAGGAGTGTAGTAATTTGTTTCTCGTTCTGCAATTTTTAAATTCGCCATGCCAACACCTTTCCTGGTTTTTCACCTTGATCATAGAAGGTCTGTTTAAGTCGTAATAAACTTGACATTGCCTTTGTAGCCGATAACTCATTATATTGTGATCTAAGTAGAATAATTTCTTGATGAATTTTTTGGCAACCTAGCTGATAATATTGTTCCTCTAAATGTCTTATTTTTGTTTCTAATGTTTTAATTTTATTATATGTTTCCTTGGCTTTAGAGCTTGTTATATTATTTGTCCCCTGATAAAAGCCCTAAATGCCTCCCATCTAGTGCTTTTAGAAGTTTCATTTGTGTTGGTTTCAAAATAGTAATTCATTTGTTCCTTTAAGAAAATTACAAAGCCTGTATCATTTAGCCATTTTGTTTTGAATTTCCATTTGGGAAAGTCGCTAATTAACTTTGAATCTTGATAAATAAGCGAGACCGGAGTATGGTCTGATAACAGAATAGAACCATAGGAGACATCTTCCACTTTGCATTTGAGTAATGACGAGATTAAAAAATAATCTATGCGCGAATAAGACTGGTATGTGCTAGAATAGCACGAAAATATTTTATCATTTGGATTTTCTTCTCTCCATATGTCTATTAGATTCATCTCTTTCATAAATTGTTTAATCACTTCCCTGCTTTGGGAGTGTGATTGATCAATTCCAGAACTCTTATCTAAAGTTGGATTTAGGGTGCAGTTGAAATCCCCAGCTATTATACATAACCCTGATAAAGAAGCAACAGAGAAAAATTTTGAAAAAATTCAGGCTCATCTTTGTTGGGAGCGTACACATTGATTAAAATAAATTTTCCATTAAGAATTGTTCCTTGTGTAGTGCCCTGGTATTCTGTTATTGTCATTTATTTGTTGACATGTGTATTCAATGCTGTTTATTTACTGTTTTCGCATAATCTCTGAAATTCCAATGTTCTGTATTGACCCTGAACGTCACAAGTTTTTTCCGTCATGATTGGGTTAGACAGGTGTCAATCTGATATAGTTGGCCAATGATTGTTATGTTGTGATGGACATGGGGGCCAATTGAATCGCTGCAGGGGCGGGATGAAGAGCGAAGCGCGCGCAGCGGACGGCGATGCAGAAGGAGAATGGAGGAGAAGTTACCGGTGGAAAACGAACGAGCTAGCGACCAAGCAACCTACAGCTGCCGCTCGCTGAGTGAAGAGGGACAGAGTTAAGGATCGTGGTGAGGTACCAAGGCGGTGAAGACTGTTGGACAGCCTTTGTTTTTTGGACACTGAAGTTGAACTTTGTGGATTTTGGAAGCTGAATCCGGACTTTCTATTTTTTGGAAGCTGAAGCCAGACTTTCTATTTTTTGGAAGCTGAAGCCAGACTTTCTATTTTTGTGTTTCCTCATGAGCTCCAACTGTGCACCAGGTCTGGTACCAGAGGACAGACTAAATCCCGGGTGATTTTGGGTTTGTAATTTCACATTGAACTGTTTATCATCCTTTTGAGGTGAATAAATGTTGCTATGTTTTATGCTAACAGACTAGTCACTGATGTTATCATGTGTTGGTAATGTGTTTGGTGCTAGAGGTAAGTTTAACTGTTTAAATGACATGAAAGTTATGCATGAGAGCTATGCCTACACTCACAGTGTGTATTTGAGAATCCGAAGGTAATTCAGTAGCTCACGCTGGTTGATCTCCTATGCCAAGGTTTTCTTTATAGAACCAAAGTATATATCAGTAGGAGGGCTACATTTCTGGGGGCTCGTCCGGGATCTTTGTTCTTTCTGTTGATATGTCAATGTGTTTATGATAAACAAAGTCAACATTTTGGGCAGCTCTCGTAACTTTCAAAATGGATGCTGTTGAGATTGAAGCATGGTGTAAAAGAAAACAGTTAGCCTTTGAAAATGCACTAGTGTTGAGCAACATTACTTCTGATGTTACGGATGATATACTGCTCAGAGCTTTAAGTCAGGTCAAAACTTTTGGAAAATCTAAAATTATTGACCGCTGTTTAGACACTGCTTCTAAGACACAGTTTGTGTTAATTTGGACTTCCACTGACTTGACAAAGCAAAACCTGCCTGACTGTGTTGGACTTCCTGGAGAAACTGGCCCTTGGCCTGTGCATGTACTTCCTGTTTCCCGACGGGAGGAAGAGTTTAAAGATAAACTACTATCCTTCTTAAAGCAGGAAGGTAAGACTGTCGCTGATGTGCGGGGGTTTCTTGAACCTTCCGCATTAGATGTCAACACAGCGCTGATCAACGCTCTTAGCTCCCTAGTGGACAAGTGTAACATTGCCCCTGTTGATACCCATGGCTACCGCAAGCTTCGTATGTTTTCTGGAGCCAAGCCTACCCCTAGTGGAGAGGAGGAGTATGATGCTTGGGCAGAGCAGACAATGCATTTGCTGGAAGAGTGGCAGTGTGGTGACACTGTGAAGAAACAGAGAATAGTGGAAAGCTTAAAAGGGCCTGCTGCAGACATTGTGAGATTCTTAAGAACGCAGAACCCTACAGCTACTTCATATGACTATATGCAAGCTTTGGAGGTCGCTTTTGGAACCACTGAAAGTGCTTCTGACCTTCTTGTGAGATTCCGACACACCTTCCAGAATGATGGTGAAAAACTTTCCAGTTATCTGCTCAGACTGGATAAATTACTGCACTGTGTGTTTAGAAAAGGTGGGGTCAAGATTTCTGAAATGGACCAGCTTCGCATCGACCAGATTGTGAAGGGTGCGTTGCCTAGTGACATGATTGCTCTACGCATCCGCATGACCCATAAGCTGCGAGCACCTCCTACTTTCAGTGAATTGTTAAAAGAAGTGAGGGAGGAGGAAGATGTGCTTCAGAGCAGAAATGATGTCAAAAGCACAGTTGTGTCTAACACTGTTTCAGTTCCCAGACCAAACCTTGATGCTAAAGGAAACTCTGAGGTGGAACAGTTAAGGAAAGACATCAGTGTTATGAAAGCTGAGATGGTGAACCTTAAAGCTGCAACAGTCAGAACTCAACTAGACACCCACAGACCACAGGCTGAAATCCCTGCTAAGGAGAAATTCAGGAGAAGTGATCAGTCACAAAGGTCTCGCCTTGACGAGGACAAACCAGTGATTTTCTGTTATAAGTGCGGAGAGGATGGACATTTCAAACGGGACTGTGATGGTGAGGAAAACCTCAAAAGAGTCAATAATCGCCTGATCAAACTAACCAAGAAAGCGGGAAACTACCGCGGGACCCAGTAAAGGAACGGCCTGGTGTCCCGGTGGTAAAGACACGTTCCACCAAGTGCATCAATACTGACAAAAAAGTGGTAGACACTATACCCGAAGGCTTAGTGGGCCCTAGCTCAGCTGTACCAGTACAGATTGAAGGCATTTATGCTAAAGCCATCCTTGACACTGGTTCTCAAGTTACTTTGTTGTACAGATCTTTCTATGACAGATACCTGGCTCATTTGCCGTTGACACCCATCAGTGCTTTGCAAATATGGGGTCTTAGCCCTGCTGATTACCCTTATGATGGCTATTTGTCACTCAGGCTGGAGTTCATGGAGGCTGATGTAGGAGTGACTGAGACCATTGATGCCCTTGTGTTGGTCTGTCCTGACCCCATTGTTAAAGGTGAAGCTTCCATCCTTGTTGGCACAAACACACCTACTGTGCGACGGCTACTCAAGAGCTGTAAAGAAAGGGGAGGGGAGAACTTTTTGAGCACAATGCATATTCACCCTGTTTTCAAGAATGTGTTTGAAAGGTTAGCTGACCTGCCACCCTCCAGTGATGATGACCACAAGAGAGGGACTGTGTGGTTCTCTCAAGCAAAACCTATTACCTTGCGCCCTGGAGGGGTAGCTAGAGTGACAGGTGTTCCGAAGTTTCAGGGAATTCCCAGTACACAAGAGATCCTTGTGGATTCACCTGATGAACCTTTGGAAGACTCAAGGTTCCCAGAACAGATCCTGGTGAGGCCAGAGCTGCAAACATCTTCTGTAGTGATGTCCAAGAGAATCACTGTGCTAGTCAGGAACGTGTCAGCCAAAGAAGTCACACTGACCAGAGGGACGCCAATTGCTCATCTTTTCCCTGTGGAGGTGATGCCTTCACATGCGGCGAGCAAGGAGACTAGAAATGAGTCCAAGGATAAAGTGACTCCATCTTCTTTCAATTTTGGAGATTCTCCTGTCTCTAAGGAATGGAAAGAGAGACTGGCAAAGAAAATGATGGAACGCAGTGAAGTTTTCTCCACTCACGAGTTTGATGTAGGATGCTGTAAAAGCACACACCACACCATTAAAACCACAGATGACAAACCATTCAGGGAGAGGTCCCGACGACTGCCACCTGCTGATGTTGAGGCATTGAGAGAGCATTTGGCGCAACTCAAGAATGCTGGAATCATTACTGAGTCTCGAAGCCCCTACGCTTCACCTATAGTGGTGGTGAGAAAAAAGAATGGTAAAATAAGGATGTGTGTGGACTTCAGGACCTTAAACAGGCGTACTGTCCCGGACCAGTACACCGTGCCAAGGGTTGAAGATGCATTGGCCTGTCTGAATGGCAGCAAGTGGTTTAGTGTGCTCGACCTACGAAGCGGTTACTACCAAGTTCCAATGAGTGAAACTGACAAGGAAAAAACTGCTTTCATTTGCCCAGTTGGCTTCTACCAATTTGAAAGGATGCCACAAGGAGTGTCAGGAGCTCCTGCAACTTTTCAGCGCATAATGGAGAAAACTGTTGGAGACATGAACTTGCTGGAAGTTTTGGTCTACCTCGATGACCTTATTGTATTCGGTGCCACACTCGAAGAGCACGAGGAGAGGCTGTTAAAGGTGCTTGACCGACTCAAAGATGAGGGTCTTAAGTTGTCGCTGGACAAATGCCAGTTTTGTCAACCTTCAGTGACATATGTTGGACATGTTATTTCCCAAAATGGTGTGTCTACAGATCCCCAAAAGACTGAAGCGGTAACCACATGGCCCAGACCAACCACAGTGACTGCTTTGCGGTCGTTTCTCGGGTTCTGTGGATACTACAGACGGTTCGTGAAGGATTATTCCAAAGTCGTTTATCCTTTGAACCAGCTGCTGTCTGGATATCCACCCGCTGCCAAAAAGTCAAAGTTGGACAGGAACAGTGACTATCTTAACCCAGCTGAGCCTTTTGGGTGTAGGTGGGACGACAAGTGTGAGGCAGCTTTTGAAATGCTGAAGCAAAGACTCACTCAAGCTCCTGTACTGGCTTTTGCAGACCCAGCGTTGCCCTATGTTCTGCACGTAGATGCCAGCCGAGAAGGTTTAGGTGGTGTGTTGTACCAAGACCAAGGTCAAGGGTTAAGACCAGTTGCTTTTGTAAGCCGTAGCTTAACTCCCCCCGAACGACATTACCCTGCTCATAAACTTGAGTTTTTGGCGTTAAAGTGGGCAGTGGTAGACAAGCTGCATGACTACCTGTATGGGGTTAGGTTTGAGGTCCGAACAGACAATAACCCGATGACTTATGTGTTGACCTCTGCTAAATTAGATGCCACAGGTCACCGCTGGCTAGCAGCATTATCAACATATGACTTCAGTCTAAAGTACAGATCTGGGGTCCAGAACATTGATGCAGACGCGCTGTCTCGTCGCCCGCACCCCACACAGACTTCAGAACTGAGATGGGACGACATCTCAGCCGCAGGCGTGAGAGCCATGTGTCAGAGTTGTGCAGTATCTAAGCAAAGAAATCCTTGTCCTACAAGAGCAATTGATCACTTAGTGCTTTCTGCGCATGCCCTTCCACAGGCTTTCTGTAATCTGTCTACACTGAGCACTAATGGAATGACTGTTTTAAGTCAGAAAGAGCTGTCGGTTGCTCAACAAGAAGACTCTGCCATTGGAGAGATATGGTCAGCTTTTCAACATGGGGATATGTCACAAGTTGACCGGACCAAACATAGAACCTGCCCTTTGCTACTGAGAGAATGGGGTCATTTCAAGTTACAACAAGGTGTCCTGTACCGAGTTACAAGTCCTCCTGGCAAATCTCATAGATCTCAGTTAGTCTTGCCTGAGAAGTACAGGAAAGTGGTGATGAAGTCGCTACACGATGACTCTGGTCATTTAGGTTTTGACAAAACCTACAGCCTGATTAAAGACCGTTTCTACTGGCCTAGGATGAAAACTGCAGTAGAAAGCTATTGCAAGACCTGTGCACGCTGCATCAAGAGGAAAACTCTACCCCGAAGAGTTGCTCCATTGTCTCATATGCACAGTGATGGTCCGCTAGATCTAGTATGCATGGATTTTTTATCCATCGAACCAGACTCAAACAACACCGAAAACGTCCTGGTTGTCACTGATCACTATACACGGTACGCCCAAGCTTTCCCAACAAAAGACCAGAAAGCGATCACCGTGGCAAAAGTTTTGGTGGAGAAGTACTTTGTTCATTATGGGTTGCCGAAGAGGATGCACAGTGATCAGGGACGTGACTTTGAGAGTCGTCTTATTCATGAGATGTTAAGTATTCTTGGCATTGATAAATCCAGAACTACTCCTTATCATCCTGAAGGAGATCCTCAGCCTGAGAGATTCAATAGGACATTATTGGACATGCTTGGGACTCTGGAGCCAAGTCAGAAGAAAGGGTGGAGTCGACACATTGCGCACCTAGTCCACGCTTATAACTGTACTCCAAACGAGGCCACTGGGTTCTCACCCTATTATCTGATGTTCGGGCGTGAGGCCCGGATGCCTGTGGATCTTTGTTTCGGAACGTCGAGTGATGGGACAAAACGGGAAAACTACCTTAAGTATGTTGCTGATATGAAGAAGGAGTTGCAAGCAGCATATAACCTTGCTGAAGCAGCCGCTGCCAAGCAAAACAAAAACAACAAGCAGAGGTATGACCAAAAGATCCGTTTCACACAATTGCTGCCTGGGGACAGGGTTCTGATACGGAATTTGGGGTTGCCAGGGAAGCACAAGTTAGCTGATCGTTGGGCTTCAAATCCATACATTGTTGAGAGTCAAATGTCAAACTTGCCAGTGTTTCGGTTAAGACCAGCAGATGGAGATGGACCCACCAAAATTCTCCATCGAAATCACCTTCTGCCTCTGGGACAAACCGTGACGCTACAACCAGTCTCAGACCCTGAAACTGCACCTCCTATCAGAGCCAAGCGTAGGAGGAGAAAGAGACATTGCAAGAATATTAGACCATCAGACGATGAACAGACACCCTTAAGATCTACTGTACAGGACATGGAGAGTTCTGACTCAGAGGATGAGGAACATGGTGTATGGTTTGACGATGTTGGAAGTCTAGAGAACAAAGTGGAGAATGAGACATCTGAACCTTTCAGTCTTGACCTGGATATTCTGTGGAATGATGAGACTGAACCGCCACAGACAGTGGATACTATCATCTTGCCAGAGACAAGTGAGCATGAGAGAGACTCAGAGACTGTTGAAACTGAAAGAGACACTACAGTTCAGGCTGATGTTGAGACTCCCATGTTATCTGAGACTACTAATAGTCAAGACAGTGACTCAGGTTTGGTAGAGAACATAAGACCTCAGAGACAGACAAGGGTCCCACATCGACTGACTTATGACTTACTGGGAAACCCAACTTCAGTTGCAGTTAGTACACATGGGGTTATTCCTGTAGAGGTCAAAGGTCACACTGATACTGTGTTATTTCCTATCAAAAGATATACAAGTATGTGTTTCAAATGGATAGGTTGAAAGGAATGTTGTAACCTGTTAATGGAAATGGAGTTAAGATGATTTATGTTACTCATGTCATGAGGACATGACAGTTTTAGTGGGGGGAGAGTGTAGTGCCCTGGTATTCTGTTATTGTCATTTATTTGTTGACATGTGTATTCAATGCTGTTTATTTACTGTTTTCGCATAATCTCTGAAATTCCAATGTTCTGTATTGACCCTGAACGTCACAAGTTTTTTCCGTCATGATTGGGTTAGACAGGTGTCAATCTGATATAGTTGGCCAATGATTGTTATGTTGTGATGGACATGGGGGCCAATTGAATCGCTGCAGGGGCGGGATGAAGAGCGAAGCGCGCGCAGCGGACGGCGATGCAGAAGGAGAATGGAGGAGAAGTTACCGGTGGAAAACGAACGAGCTAGCGACCAAGCAACCTACAGCTGCCGCTCGCTGAGTGAAGAGGGACAGAGTTAAGGATCGTGGTGAGGTACCAAGGCGGTGAAGACTGTTGGACAGCCTTTGTTTTTTGGACACTGAAGTTGAACTTTGTGGATTTTGGAAGCTGAATCCGGACTTTCTATTTTTTGGAAGCTGAAGCCAGACTTTCTATTTTTTGGAAGCTGAAGCCAGACTTTCTATTTTTGTGTTTCCTCATGAGCTCCAACTGTGCACCAGGTCTGGTACCAGAGGACAGACTAAATCCCGGGTGATTTTGGGTTTGTAATTTCACATTGAACTGTTTATCATCCTTTTGAGGTGAATAAATGTTGCTATGTTTTATGCTAACAGACTAGTCACTGATGTTATCATGTGTTGGTAATGTGTTTGGTGCTAGAGGTAAGTTTAACTGTTTAAATGACATGAAAGTTATGCATGAGAGCTATGCCTACACTCACAGTGTGTATTTGAGAATCCGAAGGTAATTCAGTAGCTCACGCTGGTTGATCTCCTATGCCAAGGTTTTCTTTATAGAACCAAAGTATATATCAGTAGGAGGGCTACACTTGCATAATTATATAACGCCCTCCTTTATCTTTAATAATTTTGTCAATTTGAAATGGAATAGAGTCATGAATCAAGATCATGACACCTCTTGCTTGGGATGTAAAAGGAGCTGAAGTTACTATTCCTTTCCACCTCCTCCTCACTTTTAGCTCATCTTCACACTTCATATGCGTTTCTTGAAGAAATACTGTTTGATTGCAGTGTTTTGATTCTATTCATGACCTGTTTTACCTTCTTTAATTTTTGTAGCCCTCTGCAGTTCCAAGATGTAATTTTAATTTTTAAATTCACAATTTTACTAATTCAATTTTAAAATGATCCCCAACATAGATAGTTTTGTCATCATCACACAGAACAAAGTGAACACAAAACAGAGTGAACATTAACCCCTTATCCATATAAACATGGACATCCCTCCCCTTTGGTACTGGGTTTCCAGAGAGCAAACAACTGTTCCACACGCAGTGGGGATCAGTCTGCTGACTACCACTTGACAAAATAAGAACAAAAAAACCGTAGCTGCTCTGCCACAACTGTCATTCAACAACTTAATAGAACTGTGCTTATCTCAATAACATCCCTACATCATGTACAACCAAGATCAGTCCTTGCACTTATTTTTATGTCTTACTCACGAACATCAGTCCTTTTGTGTGTCCGATTGGATTCTCCGGATGAAGTTCTCGGCTTCCTCCGCGCTGGTGAAGATATGCGAACGGTCCTGGTAGGTCACGATGAGTCGGGCGGGGGCGATGATGCCATGTCGGAGTCCCAATAGACGCAGTTGTTGCCTTGCGCCATCAAACTCCTTCTTTTTCCTGTCTATCTCCGAAGGCACGTCTTGATAGAATTGTACCGGCTGGTTTTTGTAGAGGATGTTTTGTTTGGCCGCTTGTTTGGCTCTTGCAGCTCTCATTACTGTTTCCTTGTCTTTGTGGCTCAAAAACTTCATTATAAGCGTTCTTGGTCTAGACTCAGCTACATGCCCGCTCCTTGGGCCGAGCCTGTGTGCCTTCTCCACCGTAAATCCTCTCCGCTGCGGCCCGAGCTCCAGCGCCTCCGGTATCCACTCCTCCAGGAAACCGCACGCGTCGTTGGCTTCCGCCCCTTCGGGTAAGTTTACCAGCCTCACGTTCAAACCCCGGGATCGGGTCTCCATATCCAGGACTTTCTCTTCCAAGGTCCGATTCTTCTTTTCCAGACTTTTAACCTTGCTAACAGGCACAGTTACCTCATCTTCGGTGGCGGAGATTCTGGTCTCTGCTTGCGCACTCTTCGATGTCCTCTTTAACACTTTCCATTGCTGCACGTATTCCTTCAAGTTTGGTTGAAACGTCCGTTTTTATAAAAGACAAATCTGTTTTAATATCATTTATGGCGGTCATAATACCCCCTAAAGTAACTTCGGGTTCTTTTGATAGGTTTTGTTGTATTTCTGCGCCGTTCGTGGTTGTTCCGCCGTTAGCTTCGCTAGCATGCTCAGTATTACCCTCCATTGTCTTAGCATTCGTGTTAGCCATTAGCTTGGGCTTGCTGGTTACGGTTGCAAAATTCGTCAAGTCTGACTGCGTTCGGGTGCGGGAAGTCTTCTTTGTCGACATGAGTATCTCCTTTGGTAGTATAGATGTAGAAAATAAAATGTTGTTCTCAGAAAGATGGTTTTAGATCAGGATTGTTAGTTGTCCGTGGCAGAGCAGTCCACATGCGCTCCTTTCAGTCAGCCGCCATCTGAAAAACCAGCGCAGCATTTCTAGTTGACTCTGGGTCTACATGCTGACTTCCGTCCTGATGTTGGCTCTCACCTACTGCCAAACTGTCAGAGATGAGCTGGTCGCTGTTTGGTTCTACTTCACTGTGATCACTGTCCAATAGAAAGGTATCAGTCTCTTGCTTCAATGCAATCTGCTTTCCCTGCTGACTGGTGCAGAGTTCCTCCTGTCCCTCATTAATCTGTGGAGGCTCTGGGTCCTCATGATCCAGACTAAGGGTGCTTTCACACCTACGTCTTTTAGTCCGCTTAAAGCGGACTGGAGTCCGCAACACCTGCAAGTACGGTTCGTTTGGGCTGATGTGAAAGCATACCAGATTTTTTTGGTTCGGACTAACGAACCGCACCGCTTCTATGTGAACTCCAGTTCGGTTTGCTCCTGGTGAGAACACAAACCTGTCTCCATTCGGACCGGCTTGATGGCGCAGCAGACTTTTTGGTCTACGGGAGCTTCCGTAGCAACCTGCACAGGGATTTTTGGGAGGCGCAAAAAAACTCGCGCTAGCTAAACCACATTCTCCACACGAGTTTGATCGAGAGCCTGCGTTTACGATGAACAGGGGACAAACTTAAACGCCTTGTTTTGTAAACAGCGCCCCAAACGACTGGGGGGAGATATAACATTAATTGGAGTAGGTTCAATTGCGAAAACACTGGTGTGAATGCGAACCGAACCAGTTGAAAATAGCAACATTGTAACAATTTTTGGGTCCAAACGAACCACTCTAGCGGACTAACAGGTGTGAAAGCACCCTAAAGTTCTTTTCTTGGTTACAGAGCTGTCCATTATTGAGACCCTTCCCCTCTTTACAGACATGTTGCTGTGGGAGGTCTGGAGGCACAATGTAGCACATGAAAAAAGTTACTAACATGATGAAAAGGAAACATACATCTAAGAAAAGACATTTAATCCTCTGACCCCCAAGCCCTGCCTGGGAAGTCACATTTTTCCTCACAGTGGGATCATCCTGAACAGCAATATAAAGTCTTGCAACTCTGTGAAAACAGCACAACCATGTCTAAAAATAGAGAGACTTCCGAAATTACATCTGTGCAGAATAGCGCAGTTCTGGTATAAATTTAAAAAACTAACAAAAATGTAACAACGGCGGACGCACTGATGTATCCAAGCAACGGCGAGGCGGAAAATACACATTTCCAGTAAATGTAAATCAGTTAAGATGCAACAGCGGAATTTCTGTCTGAAAATAAATGTAACTTAAAGCCCTAATTCAGATCTCACATTAGTCACATTTCTTTGTTAGTTCATTAAGGCAATCATAGTTTTACATACCAATTCTGTGTAACACTACTCGTGGTTTCCAGATGGAACTCCAGATATTTTTCTGGCTATTTCTTCACAATTGGGTTTGCACACAATCTGCATTCCCTCCTGTCTGATGCAGAGTTTCTCCTGCTCCTCTTTCATCTGTGGAGGCTCTGGGTCCTCCTGGTCCAGACTGGAGTTCCTCTCCTGGTTGCAGAGATTCTGCTCAGCAAGAACATTCTCCTCCTGGACAGGTTGCTGTAGAACGTCTGCAAGGCAAAATGACAAAAGAAAAAGGTTGCTAAAGGTGATGATAGGTGACGCACATCCGAGCAAATATGGTTAACCCTCTGAAGCCCAAGCACTGTCTGGACAATTTTTGCTCCTGTCACATTTTTCCTCACTGTGGGCTTATTTTTCAGTACAACATAAAATCCTGCACATCTATAGAAACAACACAATGACTACAAGCAAAGAGAACTCACAAATGTCTCCTGTGCAGTATGGCACAGTTTTGACATAAATTACAATTAAAATTGCTCCGCTTCATACTGTTTGTGAGCCATGCTGCACTGATGTTATTGACCTGATGTGTTTCAGTTTGCTGTCACTCTCTTTTGTCATCTCCTGTCTTCTCTGTGTAAACACAGTCTGCATGTCACCTGAAAACTTTTTGGAGGAATTGTTGTCATTTGACTGTTGGTCTGAGCTAAGTCAGTCTGTCTGTTGCACTTAGGAGCGCTGAATCGGGGTTTTATTATAGATCTGCTGCAAACAATGTATTTTTGGTGAATTTTTGAATGACACGTGTAGAATAGAGGTATTTCCACGAATCATATGTCAGCTGACTAGTTGTGGAACCCATGATATGCTGAAAATCTGCTGATTCTTTCTGTTTTTACAGTTTCAGATAAATGGCGTAATCTGAGAGATTTTTAAAACGATAACATGTTGGCTCATTTTTTTGGAAATAGATACGGTACTAGTTACTGAACAGTTGCTTTAGGTTGCATTTTTACATTATAAAATCTGGCAGTTTTTAAAAAAAAAAAAAAGATAACATGGCTTATTATGCTGGAAAGAGACATGGTACTCATTACTGAACAGTTGTCTTTGGTTGTATTGTCATATTAAAACATTGTGTTGAGTACTTAATAACTGGGTACCACAGTCTGACAATAAATAACTAGCGACAATGCTAGCTAGTAATGAAAGCTCAGACTTTTCTAATCATATAAATTAAATTACCCATAATTGAGGATTTCACGTGCCTACAAACCATCTCCAAAAAGTCTCTGCGTCCTCGGTTTACAAGGGTTTAATACAAGTCAACGTCACATTTTTCTAATAATATTGTTGTAGTCCTTTCTGAAGGTTGAGGTATCGATCTGTCTCAGGGTTGTTCTGTGATGAACCGGTGATCCATCCTGGGTGTCCACTGCCTTCCACCCGATATCGTCTGGGATAGGCTCTTGCCTGTCTAAGTATTTATTTACCTTTTCAGCTGCTGTACTCTACTGGAAACTGTTTAAATACCACCACAGCTCATCTTGTACTATACCACACTTATATCTCATCCTATTTATACTGTACAATAGTGTCCATATGTCATGTAAACATGTTACACTGCTGTATTACCTGGGTTCAATAAATGTAATTGTGTAATTTGAAATTGTCTGTCTTGCCGTGAACCTTTATCATTTCACCGTGACAAAATTACAGAAAGCAGACTGACTGCCAGTGTCTCTGTTTCATTTCTGTTTTGTTCCGTTTTACTTAGAAATGATCGTTTATGTGTAATAATTGGAATAACATGACCTCAGATACTTGGTGGCTGAACTTAAATTATTATTGTCATAAAGAACTGTTAAAGTCACGTTTTCCCAGCATGGTTTTAGCCTGTTTTCCTTTGGTAATATTTTTTTCTCTCATCTGTATATAGCATTTATTTGGGTACAGTTTTTTTTTTTGTACTGTTCTGAAGTTTAATGTGGAACACCAACAGGACTTTGTTGTCTTTAGTTTTATCCACAGTCTATATGTAGACAATATTAGTGTTACAGGGGGAGCTTGGGAACCCAGGTGCAGACACAGAGAGACTGGCAGAAATGTGAATTAAGGAAAGGCTTTTATTACACCAGAGAACTAAAGCAATACATAAATGGAGAACTGAACTGGGAGGAAACAAAACTAAATCAAACCACTACTAACAAACACTATGAATTCAAAAAACGGAAGATCACTAAACTAGAACTACACGGAGGAGGGGTACTTACAAGATGGGGGAACTGACAACAGAAGGGGCAGGGAAGCAGGCTCAGGAAATCTGGGGCAAACAGAGACGAGACTGGAGCTACTGGCTGGAGACAAGAGCAGGGCTAGCGAGAAGCCAAAAGAAGAACTGATGAGTCCAAGTGAGGGAAATCCAGTGGAAGGGAAACAGAGTCCAAAAGCAGAGTCCATGAAGGCATGTGGGTAAATGATCCAGCGGGGAGTGAATGACAGGACAGAGCTTAAATAGGTGGAGGTGAGGTGGAGAACAGGTGAATGGAGTGAACTGATTACTGCAGCTGAAACTCATAGTAATCAACAGGTAGCAGAATGCAGGCAGGTGAAACAGGGAGGGCAGGAGGGAGAGAGACATGAGGAAGAGGTGACAGACAGAGGGAGCCAAAAAGACAGGTAAAAAACAGAAACAACTCAGGACTCAAGGGAGAAAGGAGGAAAAAGGAAGAAGGGGAAAAAAGGGCAGGGGCTGGAGCAGGATCATAACAATTAGATATTAGACTTATATGTACTGCAGCTGTTAACTGGAGACTAAATGTTCAGAAAACACTGATTTAATCTTCAGCAATGTGTATTTTATCAGCTTGCATGTCAAATTATTAAATCTGAACAACATTAAATGACTTTAGTGTGGAGGAGGAGCAATTCTAATATAAAAATCTAATTTTATTAAGTATATTGTTAAGCCCTTTATATTAAGAAAAACATGCAAATATCAGTTTTTTAATGATCACACTGTTGTTGTTGCAGCACTTGCATGGAAACTATAATCTTTTACAATGTTGTTCCCCATAAGCTCAAACTTCTAAGAGAAATCCTGAATATTTTTGGTATAATTAACTTAAATTCATGTCTCAAAATGTATTCATATATACCAACACGTGCTGCCTGTGAAGCAGATTGAGGTCATAGATTGGTGCCACACAT